>NC_079227.1:1036281-1201281 GCF_029633865.1 Lampris incognitus
TCCGAGCTGCCTCGCCGGCACGTCCGAGCCACTCCTCAAGCTCGAACGCGCTGGGAACATCCGAGCGCTTGGTTCGCGCTCTGAGGAGACGAGCGCTGCGCTGCAACAGGTGTTTGCCATCATCCATCAGGCACACCTGCGGCAATCAGGCAGCCCTCTACAAGAAGTCTCCCAGAACGCTTCGACGTACTGAACCCTGTGGTAAAAGCTCTGACAAGCCTATTCCAGTGATTCCTAGTAACCCCTTTCTCGTGTCTATTCCCACGCTGTTGCTTTGTTTCTCACAGTGTCTAAATCCTGTGTTCCTGTTTTCGTCTCGCTGTTTTTGTTTCCCTCAAGACCCTCCCTCCGCGACTTCCACGGCTCCCCGCGTCTCCCTCGCTCCTCGTCCCCAGCGACAATCACGTTTCCCCAGACCCCCTCCAGCGATCTCCCTCCGCGTCTCTCTCCCTGGACCCCTCCCTTCGGATTTGACTTCCTGGATCACGGACTCGGACTTCCTCGGACAACCCCTAGCTCAACGGATTTGGACTTTGGTAACCAGGCACACGCACATCGTCACAACACGCCGCCAAACATATTTCCATTATTACACGTAGGCAAGGCTCAGCGTTTTCAGTTTTTATTTTTCAAAGCCATCCAACATGCCGAATTTCGCCACAAGAGGACACTGTTACATAACCTCACACGGAAAGGAACATCTTTTGGATCCATGGAAACAAAATCCGGTAAAAATCAGTTTAAAAATCTGGGTATTTTTCGGTGAAAATCGGTAAAAACCGAAAACGCTGAGCCTTGTACGTAGGTAAGATTTTGCAAGTTAGACACCAGCTTTCATTACACACACGTAGTATAGCACACATCTCACAAACAGACCCCGCTATCCTCACCATACTGTAATGACTACAGATGAATAGGCTCGGTAGCCCTTGGCCAACGGGTCGGACCCTTTAGTCGAGCGGTTAGCGTAGTCGCTTGTGGTGCGGGAGCCCCAGGTTCGCGTCCTGGCCGTGGCGATTCGCGGGGACGTGAATCCCAAAGGAAGGGGGCAATGTAACGATCACGGATGAAGAGGCTCGATAGCCCTTGGCTAACGGGTCGGACCATTTAGTCGACTTGTTAACGATTTCTCCCACCCAAAATGGGGTACGGCCACGGGGGAAGGACGGCGCTGACTCCGGGGAGTTACTCCGTGGAGTGACCCAACCGCGGCCGCTTTTCAGTTGACTCGTCACTCTCGTCAGGAGGGGGCGCAGTTGACACGGCAATCGTCAACCGCTTGACTTTATTGTCCACTTCGGCCCGACCCTCGGGAGGAAGGAATGAGAGGTGCTTGTGGCGTGGGTCAAGTGCAGCTGCGACCTCCATCGCACTCTCCGTGCTGTTCGGGAATCTTCGAGAGGGGTCGCTCTGGACTTTTCACGGGGGCTGCCGCATCTCCTCTGACTTGCACCTGATGTGCAACCAGGCCGTGGACGATGGGACGGCCAGAGGAGGCTGAAACATGTGGTTCCGGCGACATGGCCTGAGTTGCAGTTTGGAAAGGTTTGAGAACTCGTGTCATGTCGGATGCATTCTGCCAGTCCTGTCTTTCAGTCCTGCGAGCACCGCAGAGATAGGTCACCTATGACGTAAAAAAGATTTTATTCTTTAATTCATAGGCTAAACCACAGCACACTGACTGACAGACGGCATGTAGCCAAGGCTTATGGGCCATTTTAATTAAAAAAGTCATAGCCTCATTCTTGAATGAACCATTGCCATTTCAATGTTTAAAATGGCCTTGAGTAATTTGTCACGTTTTGAATGAAAGACGAGGCGACACGTAACTGCTTGATAACTATAACGTAGGCTATAACAACAACAACAACCACACTGTGTTTTAATTAAAACAGGGAAGTCGCACGATGTTCACCTCTGTGCAGCCAGGCGCTCGAACATGTAATGGGGCAGGACTGCACCAGGGCATGCTTCGGAACCCCAAACTGCGTCAGTCTGCTTCGCCTGGAGAGCAGCCGAAGCCCCTGTGCTGCGGTGGAAAACCCGGACCAGGTTGCTGGCTGCTGCGACGGTGGTCTTCAGTCCAGACTTTTCAAATGCAGCATTCACACACAGCTGCAAAGTGTGTGCGAAACAGGACGTCTTTCCACTCGCGCAGCCTCCCTGGCTGCAGCCATCACATCGGATGCGTTGTCGTGCACGCAGGCCGGCCACGCCCCGGCTCTTGATGTTGAATTCTTCTGTAATGGCGTGCAAGCAGGCTGCCATGTTTCCAGCCGTGCGTCTCTCTGGCATTGCAGCAGTTTTTATCGCTCCACCTTGCATCTCCCACTACTGTCGGTGCAGTGGACGGTAACTGTGGTGCATGACGCCACAGCCGGGCTTGTCCAGGAATCAGTCGTGATCGCTGAGTTTCTTGTTTCCCTAACTGATTCTTTCTCTCCTCCAAGGCTCCATCATACAGGTCGTGGATCCGCGGTGTAATCCTCCACCGGCTTGGGACTGAGTATGATGAACCACCATACCCCATCAGAGGCCTGAAGCCTGGCGCATCCACTTCGCTTAGCGGTCTTGTGTCTTGCACGGTCATTTGCGCGACCAGCTGGGTGATTTGCGGAGTGCGCTTGTTGAGAAGGAGCCTGTTCTGGGCTGCGTGCCGCTTTACCCACCGCGGCGTCTTGTTCACAATCTGCTGGCGTGTTTTAACCGCTCGCAGGAGGTTGTTCATCGAGCCGGGACTCCCGCCTTCCACACTAGGACGACGCCACCGAGTGCACGTATCCCTGCGCTGCCGTCGGCTCGTCCGGTAAAATAGTTCCGGGCTTTGGCTTTTCCGCCGCTCATCAACCTGACTTCCCATCGGGATGTATTTACATTCTTTATGTGTGTGTGTGTGTGTGCGTGTGTGTGTGTGTGTAGCGCTCCCCTCAGTTATATTAATAAGGGCAGGGCTTCTGGGCTCTTTTAACACATTTAACCCTGATTAACTCAGTTTTAATTATTGTCCTGGATCCCTTTTTACAGTAGACACCTGCAGGTGTTTAAACCTGCCTATTATGAACTTGCCTTTCAAGTTATGATTTTAATAAAGATTTCTAACCAAACGTGTCGTCATGTCTCCTTCAGTATGAAAGCATTCCCTCTAAGCAGGTAAGTATAATAAAATCACACTACTCAGGTTTTATAGAAAAATAAGTCTCAATTATTTACTTGACTAAAGAACGAGTTTTGATTTAAAATGAAAAAATAAAACAATAATAGGAATGTTGTTCAAACTGAAATGTCCCTTTCTTCAGGAAACACCTCTCAAGGTTGTTCAACGCTGTACGTGCATAACAAAACACTACACTTTAACACCCAAATGGATTCTCCTAGAAAATCACAATTAACCATCTCACTGTCACTTAAATTCGACCCGTATAATCCGTGGGCCCACACACACACACACACACACCTGGATACTGTCCCCTAAAGCCGGCAAAACCAAAATTATTGTAACGTGCATGGATAAGTAGACACGTTGGTCCTGGACTAACAGGTCGGACTCTTCAGTCGACTGGTTAACGTTGTCGCTTGCGGAGCGAGGGACACGGGTTCGCGCCCCAGCTGTGGCGACGGTTCCCTGGCTGCCCTCCAAATTCGCTACATTATGTTAAAACAAAATATAAAGTTGCGGGCCTGGTTCGGTGCTTGTGATCGTTGTGGCCCAAAACTAAATGGCCCCTTCGCTCCTCCGTGAGCAAAAGAACAAGTGTGGTACCTGAGACAATGTTCCTGCTTTGTCTTTCTTCACCCGTCCCGGTGGCAGGTTTAGCTGCAGCAGGTTTAGCAGCAGCAGGTTTAGCTGCAGCAGGTTTAGCTGCTGGTTTAGCAGCAGCAGGTCTAGCTGCTGGTTTAGCAGCAGCAGGTTTAGCAGCCGCAGGTTTAGCAGCAGCAGGTTTAGCTGCAGCAGGTTTAGCAGCAGCAGGTTTAGCTGCTGGTTTAGCAGCAGCAGGTCTAGCTGCTGGTTTAGCAGCAGCAGGTTTAGCAGCCGCAGGTTTAGCAGCAGCAGGTTTAGCTGCAGCAGGTTTAGCAGCAGCAGGTTTAGCTGCTGGTTTAGCAGCAGCAGGTCTAGCTGCTGGTTTAGCAGCCGCAGGTTTAGCAGCAGCAGGTTTAGCTGCAGCAGGTTTAGCAGCAGCAGGTTTAGCAGCAGCAGGTTTAGCTGCAGCAGGTTTAGCTGCAGCAGGTTTAGCTGCTGGTTTAGCAGCAGCAGGTCTAGCTGCTGGTTTAGCAGCAGCAGGTTTAGCAGCTGCAGGTTTAGCAGCAGCAGGTTTAGCAGCAGCAGGTTTAGCTGCCGCAGGTTTAGCAGCCGCAGGTTTAGCAGCAGCAGGTTTAGCAGCAGCAGTTTTAGCAGCAGCAGGTCTAGCAGCCGCAGGTTTAGCAGCAGCAGGTTTAGCTGCAGCAGGTTTAGCAGCCGCAGGTCTAGCTGCTGGTTTAGCAGCAGCAGTTTTAGCAGCAGCAGGTCTAGCAGCAGCAGGTTTAGCTGCAGCAGGTTTAGCTGCAGCAGTTTTAGCAGCAGCAGGTCTAGCTGCTGGTTTAGCAGCAGCAGGCTTAGCTGCAGCAGGTTTAGCAGCCGCAGGTCTAGCTGCTGGTTTAGCAGCAGCAGTTTTAGCAGCAGCAGGTCTAGCAGCAGCAGGTTTAGCTGCAGCAGGTTTAGCTGCAGCAGGTTTAGCAGCAGCAGGTTTAGCAGCAGCAGGTTTAGCTGCAGCAGGTTTAGCTGCTGGTTTAGCAGCAGCAGGTTTAGCAGCCGCAGGTTTAGCAGCAGCAGGTTTAGCTGCAGCAGGTTTAGCAGCAGCAGGTTTAGCTGCTGGTTTAGCAGCCGCAGGTTTAGCAGCAGCAGGTTTAGCTGCAGCAGGTTTAGCTGCAGCAGGTTTAGCTGCTGGTTTAGCAGCAGCAGGTCTAGCTGCTGGTTTAGCAGCAGCAGGTTTAGCAGCTGCAGGTTTAGCAGCAGCAGGTTTAGCAGCAGCAGGTTTAGCTGCCGCAGGTTTAGCAGCCGCAGGTTTAGCAGCAGCAGGTTTAGCAGCAGCAGTTTTAGCAGCAGCAGGTCTAGCAGCCGCAGGTTTAGCAGCAGCAGGTTTAGCTGCAGCAGGTTTAGCAGCCGCAGGTCTAGCTGCTGGTTTAGCAGCAGCAGTTTTAGCAGCAGCAGGTCTAGCAGCAGCAGGTTTAGCTGCAGCAGGTTTAGCTGCAGCAGTTTTAGCAGCAGCAGGTCTAGCTGCTGGTTTAGCAGCAGCAGGCTTAGCTGCAGCAGGTTTAGCAGCCGCAGGTCTAGCTGCTGGTTTAGCAGCAGCAGTTTTAGCAGCAGCAGGTCTAGCAGCAGCAGGTTTAGCTGCAGCAGGTTTAGCTGCAGCAGTTTTAGCAGCAGCAGGTCTAGCTGCTGGTTTAGCAGCAGCAGGTCTAGCTGCAGCAGGTTTAGCAGCAGCAGGTTTAGCAGCAGCAGGTTTAGCAGCCGCAGGTTTAGCAGCAGCAGTTTTAGCAGCAGCAGGTTTAGCTGCAGCAGGTTTAGCTGCCGCAGGTTTAGCAGCCGCAGGTTTAGCAGCCGCAGGTCTAGCAGCAGCAGGTTTAGCAGCCGCAGGTCTAGCAGCAGCAGGTCTAGCAGCAGCAGGTTTAGCAGCAGCAGGTCTAGCAGCAGGTTTAGCAGCAGCAGCAGGTTGGCATCTCGCACAGTTACCGTCTGATGTCTGTCCTCTCTCCCGCGTCGCCACAAACACGCTGACTGAAGCCCTGGTTGCTCCAAACTTCGTCCCAGGTCTCTGCTCTGCCCTCTGGTGGCTGGAAGCAGCAGCTCACCCCTCCAACAGTTCAACCGAGCTAGTTAAACTGAAGCTAGCAAATGTCCGTTCCCGGGTAATGAACAGACTCTATGCTACACGTCGAGCGCTTAGCATTAGCAGTAGCATTAGCAGTAGCGTTAGCACACACCTAAACGCTCTCTGAATTTCGGGTAGAAATTCTTCACGTTCCCACAATATATAATTCATACTCTCACCCCGACTGTTGTGTAGACAATGCTAAGATATAAATTACACAATGGTTTGTGCACTCTAAACTTAACATACAACACGGAAGTTATCTGTATCCGCTCACTCGCCGCTCCCTTCCGGCTCCGTCGTCCACCGTCCCTCCCCTCTCTCGTCCGTGCGGAAACACCTCCCCACCGGTGCTCCTGCAGCATGTCAGTATCCCCCGTAACTGCTGCTGCTTTAGACAGTTTCCAGGAAAACATTACACTCTTTAATAAACAAAACCACACATCAGACTTTTTAAAATGATTTTAACCTTCTTAAACCCTTTTAAACTAAACCTTATTTAAATGTTTTAACACTATTTATACTATAGCATCACCCCTTATAACCACGTGTTTTAACTGAGTTAAATATATATAGTATTGGACGAGGAACATGACATTTAAATAATTAATATGATTATTTTCTATTATTATTATTAATAGTGTGAATGCTGGGGGCATTCACACTAGTGCTTCGCAGTTCTTTATTTATTTATTTATTTTTCTTCCGCCCATTTTTTGACACTTTGTAGCTCCTTCATACTTTTAGCTACTGAAACCATTCAACTATCAAAATGTTCAACTCATTAAGGACATTAGTGCCCCCCTTTCAGATTTTTCATACCTTTTGAACTTTTTGAAATATTCAACTTTTTTCAGCCATTTCTTGAAGGAGTCAATGGGGGACTTTTGCAACCTTTCCACCTCTTTTACTCCTTCATACTTTTAGCCACTGAAACCATTCAGGTATGAAAATGTTCATCTCTTTAAGCCCATTAAGGCTCACATTTCGTTTTTTTTTTAAATCTTTTATACTTTTAGACACATTAAGCTTTTCCTACTTTTTCAAAACAATGGAAGTCTATGGGGGAAAGGTTGAAACCCTCATCACCTTTGAACTGTATCTCTTGCTTCATTTTTTGAGCTAGAAACCCCATTTAAAGTTTAAACAGTTCAGGACATTCGGCTCTTTCAGAATCCTATTCAGATTTTAAAAATATTTTACAGTTTTTGAACAATTCAGCTCTAAAGTTTAGCAATTCTGCCATACACTTTGCCTGTTAGAAGGTTCAGTCCTATTGTGACGTCACATATCAATTTGAAACTCAACTGCCAGCCTAATTACTGTCAACTCTCAACACCTGGTAGATTTGATCAGCTTCTGCCACTTCTTAACTGCTCTTCCTCCCTCTTCAACCTCCCTACCTTCCTTCCTACCTACCTTCCTTCCTTCCTACAACCTTCCTACCTTCCTTCCTTCCTACAACCTTCCTTCCTTCCTTCCTTCCTTCCTACAACCTTCCTACCTTCCTTCCTTCTTTCCTACAACCTTCCTACCTTCCTACCTTCCTTCCTTCCTACAACCTTCCTACCTTCCTTCCTACAACCTTCCTACCTTCCTTCCTTCCTACAACCTTCCTACCTTCCTTCCTACAACAGTACAACCTTCATACCGTCTTTCCTACCTTCCTACAACCTTCATACCTTAATTCCTTCCTTCCTTCCTTCCTACCTTCTTACCTTCCTTCCTACCGTCCTTCATACCTTCCTTCCTACAACCTCCCTGCTATCCTACCTTCCTGCAGCCTTCTTACCCTCTTTCCTACCCTTCCTCTTCATCACTACTCTTCATCTTAATCACTACCCTTCCTCTTCACCACTCTTCATCTTCATCACTACCATTCCTCCTCTCATTCTACCCCTCCTCCTCTCATTCTACCCCTCCTCCTCTCATAACAAATAAAGACCATTTCTTCTGATGTACTGTAGGTCTTTGTTCTTCTTTTAGAACAGCGGTCGGGAACCTATGGCTCGCGAGCCATATATGGCTCTTCCGGTGACGGCATATGGCTCCCAGACAATTTTGAGCTGAAAAAAAATCAGTTTGGAACTGATTTTAAAATACTTGTGATATTTCTTAATAATACTGTGTCATTTTAAAGTAAACAGAAATTAGTTTTGAAGATAAATTTCACGGGTCACGGGTCACCCGTGGGTCGGGTCGGGAACCAATGGCTCGCGAGCATGTCCGGGTCATTGTAAAGGTGAAGAAATCAATTTGATCAGATAGCCAACTAGTTTATCCGCTTCAACCCTTGTAAGGGAAAAGAGGGCGAAAAGAAAAAAAGACGGTGGTTACCGTGCATTCCAGGCTGCGTGCGCAGCGGAATCTGCATTTGTGGAGAGAGCAGGATCTGCCGTATGTCTCATATGCAATGATAACATTGCATCGATGAAACGGTCACATATAAAGCGGCACTTCGATACGCCATGCAGCACCAGAAGTCGCATTAAAAGTAAGACATATTTCATTTATTATACGTTAAAAATACTATATGGCTCTCAATGAAATATATTTAGAAATATTTGGCTTTTATGGCTCTCCCAGTCAAAAAGGTTCCTGACCCCTGTTTTAGAAGAACAATGTTCAGGTCACGTTTTGCAGTCCCATGACCTATAGGCCTACTTGGGGGGGACTCTTTTACCCGCGGGGGGGGGGGTCACATATTTCAGACTATTCAAACCTTTTCCATACATAGTAAACCATTGCCGCAAATGCTTGCAAGTTGTGTTACAGCCTTGTTGTGTGTGTTTGTAATGGGACTGGGAGCACTTCGAAATCTTTGCACCACTTCCACTTTTTCATACTTTAAACTACAGAAACCATTCAACAATCAGACTATTTATGTATTTAGCCCATTATGGCACATTTTTCAGTTTTTTATACCTTTAAAACTTTTAAAGTATTCAGCCATTTCACATTTCACTTTCCAGGTATTTCAGGTAGGCTAGTGACTTTCTGACTGTTCCTATTTATCCATTTTCAGCAATGCTTTCGCCATGTCTTTCAGCTGCTCAGCATTCACACGCTTTGTCTGTGGAAAAGCGTTTTTCTAGTTATTTTAAGATTTCGGTTAATCCGCCCTAAACGGATGGTGATTCGTTTTCGTGTACACGGTTGTGCACACGCCCCCATCCCGTCACCACGGGGGTGAGCGCAGCAGCCCCGGGAGCTTATCCAGCGTATCAGGGACAGAGGCTCCAGGGAAACAGGATGGGGCTGCGCTGTAACCGGATGTTCCTCATTAAGGAATCCCCAAATATTAAGGTGGCTGGGGAAGAAAAGGGGGCGAGGAGATGTCGGCTGTGGGTTGTCATGGCAGGAGAGTGCACGATCCACACTCGAAGAAGCTGAACCAGTTCATGTGGATGTGCCTATTGACGGGTGTAATGACTCAGGGAATGTCCAGTCAAACGGAGCAGGTGAAGTGTCCACTTTATTCAGCTAACAGGTCAGCTCACATGGATGCAACATGACCTTCACACATCCAGTCTACTGTCGTAAAACCCCTTCATGTACAGCCACATCTCACAGTTTCCGTCACTGTCGTGCACATTACCGTATTAACTGTAATACTATGACATCTCCCCCTTTTAGTTTCTCTTTCACCTTTTAAAGTAAACAGATATAACATGATGTTAAACATTGTGTAAACAGTGCTAGTCCTCTGTAGCGTCAATACAACTCTTACCACACTGAGAGCAACAAGAAGGCTTCAACATTCAGTTTAACCTTTCACAACCTATCACACTCTGGAACTCTTTTGACATTTCCAAATAACTCCTTAGTTATATAGTTTACCACCTGGGACTGTTTTTTTCTTTTGTTCACTCTTTTCTTCCCCCCTATTTTCATAAATGTATATCCCCCCAAAGGCCATGAGATGTGAGAACACAGATACTCACAAGTCCAGTCTAACAACTGGTTTAATGACCCGTCCAGACCTGGTCTGTTGCAGTTTCTCTGTACCAGCATGTATGCTGACACTGGGGGTGTGTGGACCAGTCCCCTGACCAACTGTGTCGTAGGACTCTTGACTGGCATCCTTGCGAACTGGTGAGACAGGCGCTATGCTCCCAGCTGACTCTGGAGCAGGCATCGCCTGGAGATGGCGACGGTTACGCCGGAACGTTCCACCCTGCTGTGTCTCGACGAGGTAGGAGCCTGGTGTGACACTCTCACTGGTCACTACTGCAGGAGTTGTCCAGGATCTCTGGTGGTCCAGCTTGGTGAGAACATGCCCACCTGGCTGCAGTGGAGGTAGGGATCTCACCCTGTGACGCTGGTGATAATAGAAGGCTTGCTTCTTCGTTCCGGCCTCGTCCTTCTGCTTGATCCGTTGCCAGTTAGGTAATCTAGGTTTCAGGTTTCTCTCGAGGGTAGAAAGCGGACCCTTTAGTCTACTGGTTAACGTTGTCGCTTGCGGTGAGGGAGCCACGGGTTCGCGTCCCGGACGCGGCGTCCCGACCTGCCTCCCGAATTCGCTACATTGGTGTCAGAAGTGGGATGCTGAGACCGTGAGGCCATTGGCAGCGCGTGCGCCCAGAGGCGTGAGGGAGCCGATATGCTGAAGCGCTTCCCGAAAGAGGGGGGTAGTGTAACGTGCACGAATAAGGAGACACGTTAGCCCTTGTCTTACGGGTCAGACCCTTTAGTCGACTGGTTAACGGTGTCTCTCGCGGTGCGGGAGATACGGGTTCACGTCCCGGCTGTGGTGGTGTTCCCGCGGCTGCCCCCCGAATTCGCTGCAATACAGTGACTGCAGGTGTCCCCACCCTTATAAACAATACAGTGGCATAACGACCCAAACCAACGACCAGTTTCATATGCAGATACGGTGTGACCATTAACTAGAGTTACAGTGGCCAAGTGTACCATTCAGAGGGTTGGGGAATAGTTGCAGTCACAGCATTGTAAGATGGTGACAGATGAAGATACCCCCCGGTTCAGGGATGGCCGTTTTCTTCTTCACATTGATGGCTTCGTTGACCCCCCGTTCAAACCAGCGTTCCTCCCTATCAAGGATGTGCACATCCTCATCCCTGAAAGAGTGGCCACTGGTCTGTAGCTGGTGTAGACTGTGGAGTCCTGGTCTGTAGATGGTGTAGACTGTGGAGTCCTGGTCTGTAGATGGTGTAGACTGTGGAGTCCTGGTCTGTAGATGGTGTAGACTGTGGAGTCCTGCTCTGATGTGTTAGCTCTCCTGTGTTGTGTCATCCTCTTGGCCAGCGTCTGTTTAGTTTCCCCAATTTACAAGTCACGGCAATCCTCCTGCCACTTAACAACTACACAATATTGCTCTGTTTGTGCCGGGGGACCCGATCCTTGGGGTGGACCAACTTCTGGTGCAGTGCGTTTTGGGGTTTGAAAGCAACTGAGACGCAATGTTTGGAAAATCCGCGTCTCAGCTTTTACGACACTCCCGCCACATACAGTGTTGTGGTGAGGCTCACACATCAGCTCTGAGATCTGAGAATGGACTTCCCTGCTAGCTCGGGACAAGGAAGACTTCGAGATCGTCTAATCACGGCCTCTTTCATGATCTTATGACAGGAAGAGGAGTCATTACCCGGGATGAAGGCTGCTGTTTTTGGGTTCGCAGTGGGATGGTTGAGACACCTAAACACTTCTAGCCACTAGTGGTGGGGGAAGCTGCAGTGTCGGCAGGCGCCATTTTCGCAGAGGGGTCCAGATCAGGACGAGTCAAAACCACAGGAACATCAGTTGGGTGGACCGGAGTGTCATTAGACAGGGTCGTGTAGGGGTTGGAGAGACTTGGGCTAGGGCAGTGGTTCCCTAACCTTTTCTGGCATGCCCCCCTTTGGAGGAAGAAACATTTTCATGCCCCCTGCCCCAACAAAATAGTGACAAAATGGGCCAAGTTTAACTCAAAGATTTATTTCATTCAGCTTTCCAGATATATCTACGAGCTAGGCCAGTTTCATCATGAGTTGTTCATCACTAAACTTGGTTGCAACTTCGTGCATACGCTGCTCCTCCAGAATCACCCGGATTTCCTCTCTGAGCTCAAAGACTCACTTTACAACACTTTACCTCGCGACAGCCACCAAGCCTCGCTGTGAAACAACATGGCCGAATGTTGAGCTCCCACCTCCTCACAAAGTGCAGAAAACAGCCCCGCTCTCAGGGGTCTTGTTCTGATGAAAGGGACCACGCTAACAACATGGGTCAAAACCTGGTTTAGGTCAGAGCTGACCTGTCTTGATGCTAGCGCTCCTCTGTGTATGACAGTGCATCCATTGCACATTTGGTAAGACCCTCTTGATCAGTGGCTGCAATCCCTTCGTTTTCCCTGCCATGGTCTGTGCACCATCGGTGCAAAGGCCCGCACAGTTCTCCCGTTTCAGCCCATGTTGTGTCCTTACGCTTACCAGAAAAATCCAGACTGAATAAAATGCAGTCTAACCCAAACCTGGTCTCACATCACACACATGGAAACACAGGCGTCACACACAGACAACAGGTGAAGAGAGAGAGAGACAGACAGACTGAGAGACAGAGACGGAGACAGAGAGAGACAGAATGAGAAAGAGAGAGAGCGACAGAGAGAGAGAGAGAGAGAGCGAGAGAGAGAGAGCGATGGAGGGGGGGAGGGGGCAAGCGAGCTCATCATGGCCTCACAACACTGCTCATGTTATTTAATGAAACATTTTGGGAATGTGGGTCATGCAGCAGGAAAGTTACACGAAGACCTGAAAACAATCACATGGAGACATTAGTCCACATAAAATGATTTATTATACAGACATTAGTCCACATAAGATTGTGTATTATAGAGACATTAGTCCACATAAGATTATGTATTATAGAGACATTAGCCCACATACAATTACTTATTATTGCGACATTAGTCCGCATAAAATTATTCATTATAGAGACATTAGTCCACATACAATTATTTATTATTGAGACATTAGTCCACATAAAATTACTTATTATTGAGACATTAGTCTACATAAAATTATTCATTATAGAGACTTTATTCCACATACAATTATTTATTATAGAGACATTAGTGAATGCACATAAAATTATTCATTATAGAGACATTAGTCCACATAAAATTATTCATTATAGAGACATTAGTCCACCTAAAATTATTCATTATAGAGACATCATTCCACATAAAGTTATTTATTATGGAGACATTATTCCACATAAAATTATTTATTATGGAGACATTAGTCCACATAAAATTATTTATAATGGAGACATTAGTCCACATAAAAGTATTCATTATAGAGACATTAGTCCACATAAAATTATTTATTATAGAGACATTAGTCCTCATAAAATTATTAATTATAGAGACATTAGTGCACATAAAATTATTCATTATAGAGACATTAGTCCACATAAATTATTCATTATAGAGACATTAGTCCACATAAAATTATTTATTATAAAGACATTAGTCCCCATAAAATTATTCATTATAGAGACATTAGTCCACATAAAATTATTCATTATAGAGACTTTATTCCACATAAAATTATTTATTATGAAGACATAAGTCCACATAAAATTATTCATTATAGAGACATTAGTCCGCATAAAATTATTTATTATGAAGACACTAGTCCATATAAAATGATTCATTATAGAGACATTAGTGAGTGCACATAAAATTATTCATTATAGAGACATTAGTCCACATAAAATTATTCATTATAGAGACATTAGTCCCCATAAAATTATTTATTATAAAGACATTAGTCCCCATAAAATTATTCATTATAGAGACATTAGTCCACATAAAATTATTCATTATAGAGACATTAGTCCACATAAAATTATTTATTATGAAGACACTAGTCCATATAAAATGATTCATTATAGAGACATTATTCTCCTCTACATCCCCCCTTCCCCCCAGTCCTCCTTAATCTCACCCCTCCTCCCTTTTTCGCCCCCCCCCCCAGCTCCATAGTAACACAACAACCACTGTTAAGTGCTAGCTCAGAGGTTCATACTTACTGTGCGCTCCAGCCACAAACGGCAACAGCCCACATTGCCTGCATCTGTGACATGGACTTTAATTGTAGGTCTGCGCAGAGCCCGAGAAAGAGAGAGTTGCGTCACTGAGGGGTCAGAAGGCGAGAGGGTCACGTGGTTCATGTAGCCGCCCAGTAGTTCCAAACCAAGCTTGGCGGGTCATTTTAATGAACTGCTTAGCCGCGATTTCTGCTAACTACTAACCAATATTGTCAGATTGTTACATTGATATATAGATATGGATACATTCCAACGTGACACATATTCTGAGCGCCCTGTTTGGAACTATCCGGGGCTCCCGTGATCCGCCATTGCTGTTAAATGATTGGCCCATTGACGTCTACGGAGATGACGTAACTCTCTCTTTCTAGGGCTCTGGGTCTGCGTGGAGGTGAAGTCACACGCTGCTTTAGGCTTCCGGTCATTTCAAGCCTGCTTTGTGTTTTCATGTGACTCTTTCTTTAGGAGGTGAAGCTAGTGGTTATGTTGATAACCTCTGATGAAGGAGAGGAGAAGCATCAAGTTTAAATGTTATTATATTATATTATAATTATTATGATTATGATTATTACTTGGCAAGTAGGTTGGAAATCTCACCCCCTACTCAGACAAAAAAATAATAAAAAAATACCGATTTGCAAGATGGTGGGCCGATAACATCAAACATGACCTTTTGGCCTATAACGTTTGAACCGTAAGTCTCAGAAACAAAGTCCTTTTTTCCTGGATTCGGTGGGTCCAGACGATTCTAAAGAGTGAAGCACCTTTATACAGAATCAATAATCCAGGTCAGGAAATCATAGAAAGGTTGAATCAGTTCATCTGGACTCAACGTTTATTGACAGATACGTTTCATCATCATCCAAGTGACCTCTTCAGTCTCACCTGAGTGCAGGTGTCCCCACCCTCATAAACAATACAGTGACTGCAGGTGTCCCCACCCTTATAAACAATACAGTGACTGCAGGTACCCCCACCCTTATTAGATTGTTTTAGATTAGATTTTATTAGCCACACAACCAAGGCTGGTGGAATTTGTTTTGGGTACACAAACTCTGCAGCACAATACATACATGGACAACAACAGACACTCCATATTATCTTGAACTGCACAGCTGCACAATAACAGAAATGAACATATCAGGCATAGCAGGTGAATGGTGGTATTTACGCCAGTGGTGTGTGAGGAGGGACTATAGGGAGGAATTCAGAGTCCTGATGGCTGGGTGGGGGGGGGGGGCTGTTAGTGAAGTGTTTAGTCTTTGTGGCCAGTGACCTGTAGCGCCTCCCTGAGGGAAGCAGCTGGAAGAGGTGATGAGCAGGATGTGAGGGGTCGGAGGTGACCTTCTTTGCTTGGGTTGTGTATTATTTTGGATGCCTTGTTGACAATCCGCTGCAGTTTTTTGTGTTGACTGTCCGTGCCACTGTACCATACTGTAATACTGTGATACTATAATACTATAATACTGTAATACTGTAATACTGTAATAGAAGCTATTGTGATGGACTGGATAATGGCTGAATAAAACAGAACAACAGTTGATGTTTGATCCGGTATTTTTTAAGCTGCCTAAGAAAGTAAAGTCGTTGCTGAACTTTTACAATGACGTGTTCAGTGTTAATTTTCCACTTCAGCTTATTGCTGATGTATGTTCCCACCACCCAATTTCCCCTCAGGGATGAATAAAATATTCTGATTCTGATCATTTGTATGGGTGTTTTAGGATTCAGCATGCATCTGAGGTCAGTAATGAGTTCTTGGGTTTTAGCTGTATTAAGCAGAATGTTGTTGTTTGCACACCAAGTGACAGCTTGGTCTACTTCAGTGCGGTACTGGGTTTCATCATTGTTGAAGGTGAGGCCTACAATGGTTGTGTCATCTGCATATTTTATTATTTTCACAGCACTTTTCGTGGCTGTGAGGTGGGTGGTGTAAAGTGAGAAGAGCCAGGGGGAGAGAACACAGCCCTGAGGAGCACCTGTACTGAGGGTAAGAGGGTGTGAGGTTAGGTTGTTAACCTTCACCCTCTGTGGCCTGTTCCACATGAAGCTCTGAATCCAGTGGCATATGGCTGGGTCAG
Organism: Lampris incognitus; assembly: GCF_029633865.1. NCBI lineage: Eukaryota > Metazoa > Chordata > Actinopteri > Lampriformes > Lampridae > Lampris > Lampris incognitus. Next base: position 1,052,264 of record NC_079227.1, read on the forward strand.
TGTTCATATCCAAGAGTATGGTAAAGAGTTTGAGTGGGTTGATGGAGTTGAAGGCGGAACTAAAGTCTATGAAAAGGATGTGTATGTAGGTGTTTGGTGATTCCATGTGTTGTAGGGCCTGGTAGAGGGTTATGCTAACTGCATCCTCAACAGACCGGTTAGCTTGATAGGCAAACTGATATGGGTCCATCATTGGGGAGGTGCGAGATTTCAAATGTGACAAAATGATGCGCTAAAATGCTTACATGGCCAAAGATGTTAGGGCAACTGGTCTGAAGTCATTGAGGCAGGTGATCTTTGAGGACTTTGGCACAGGAATGCTGGTGGAGAGTTTGAAGCACTGTGGGACTGTAAATTGGCTTAGAGAGGTGTTAAATATGGTGGAAAATATTGGGGCCAATTGTGATGCACAGTGGCTCAACAGAGAAGGACTGATGCTGTCTGGCCCTGCTGCTATCCTAATGTTCAGCTTCTTGAACGCAGCTCTCACCTCGTCCTCCTGGGTTGGAGAAGGGTGGCGTTGGGGTGGCAGGAGGGGGATGGCTGGTGGAATAGGTTAGTTGATCTGGGAGGGCATGGTCATTATCTGGAGGGGAGCGGGGGGGGGGGGTTATGATCTGTCCTGTCTCTGAGATGTTTCCATATTGCTCTGTCTGGAGTTCCTGGAGGAGATTTGTTGTTGGAGTTTTGTTGCTGCGTAGCTGGACTTTGCCTTTCTGTTGCAGCACGCAGCCTGTACTTGGCTGCTCTGTACTGATCCCTGGTTCCGTATTTGTATGCCCACTTCTCTTCTTTGTGTAGGAGGTGTAATTCTTTGGAGAACCAGGGTTTTTTATTGCCATACAATGTCACTGTTTTGGTAGGGATGCACATTTCCTCACAGAATTTGATGTATGACGTCACCGTGTCAGTGAGTTAATCGAGGGAGTCGCAAGCTGCATTAAATATATTCCAATTAGTGCATTATAAACAATAGAGTGGCATAACGACCCAAGCCAACGGCCTGTTTCATATGCAAATATGGGTGTGACCATTAACTAGAGGTGGACCTGGCTTCGGAAAATAAAAGTCCTGCCACATATTTGTTCCACCCATACACAACACCAGCTGATTTAATTAGCACAGACCTTCAGCCAGGTAGAGTGAAATCACCTTGTTTAGTTAATGGCTAGAACAAATACATGCTCGGATTTTTACTTTCTGAAGCCGGGGTGTCCACCTCTGCCATTAACTAGAGTTACCATGGCCATATGTACTATTCATAGAGGATTGGGGAATAGTTGCAATCACAGCATTGTAAGATGGTGACAGATGTACTCTTAGCCCCCCCCCCCCCGTTCAGTGATGGACATTCCCTCTACACATAGATGGCCTCTTTGACTCCCCGTTCAAACCAGCATTTCTCCCTCTCAAGGATGTGCACATCCTTATCCTTGGAGTGGCCACTGGCCACAGACCGCCCTCGGTGTTATCGGAACTGCCAGTCTGCATGGGCTAGCAGTTAGCTTAGCCTGCTCCGCTTTTCGTGTCCTGTCATATCACCCTTGGTGTCACCTCCTTGGGCGCAGCTCCGGACAGGGCCATGGTCCCTGGGCCCACAGGAGGCAGATCACAAATTTTGCATGGGAAGTGGCGTATGCCTCTTTCAGGCTCTGTTTTATGTGTAGGCTACGGTTATAAATGAGACCTCAGGTCACCTCTCTCACTTCCCCTCGTCTGAATCTTCACAAACTGAACAGGATCAAAACTTCCCAAAAACAAGAAACTACTACAGGGGCGGCATGGCTCAGGAAGTACAGTGTGTCGAAGTGTCCTTGAGCAAGTTACTGAACCCCTAACTGCTCCTGATGAGCAGGTTGGCACCCTTGCATGGCAGCCTCCTCCATCAGTGTATGAATGTGTGTGTGGATGTGTGAATATGAAGCATACACTTTGAGTGGCCGGTAGACTAGAAAAGTGCCATTTAAATGCAGTCAATTTACCATTTACCATTACTCACCCAGTACCGGTGTGGAAAGATGGCGGTGCGAATTCACATTTGCAGCAGCCTGACCCAGTACCACGCAGGTGGTGAGGTGGTGAATTGAAGCCAGATTGTATAATGATGCCTCTCACACATTTAAGTCCAATTTTTTAAATTTTTTTTTGGCCACACACTTTTTTTGGCTTTTGTGCACACGTACACTTTTAGTAAGGATCCTACGCACTGTTTTATAAATGAGACCCCAGGTCTCTATTCAGCAACCAGAGAAGGAGGACAAGTTGGGTTTTTAATCATCTCTATGAATAATAGAATGAGCCTCGACATAGACAGAAGAAAGCTCTGGAAGAATAGAAGAGGTTTTTATTTTGGTAGTTTTCCTTCACACTTCCTCAGCATCCTCAGAGCGACACACAGGAAGGCTTCATCTGGCGGTGAACGTGCTCCTCGTCTCCTTTAACGCCACGTTCTTGAAGTGGGACGGAATGCAGGCGACTGCTGCAAGGCCAATTATGTCACAATGTGTTATTCTGACTGGGTACACAGAGAGAGGAGGAGAGAGAGAGAGAGAGAGAGAGAGAGGAGAGAGAGAGAGAGAGAGAGAGAGAGAGAGAGAGAGAGAGAGAGAAGAGAGAGAGAGAGAGAGAGAGAGAGAGAGAGAGAGAGAGAGAGAGAGAGAGAGAGAGAGAGAGAGAGAGAGAGAGAGAGAGAGAGAGAGAGAGAGAGAGAGAGAGAGAGAGAGAGAGAGAGAGGAGAGAGAGAGAGAGAGAGAGAGAGAGAGAGAGAGAGAGGGGTGGGGTGGAGGAGGAAGGCTATGAAATGTAAATGGAGAGAGGGAACAGACGACTGATTGAGATGAGCGCTGAGACGACCGGGAAAGGCAGAGCAAAGGGAGGAGGGGAAAAGATTGACAGATTGAAAGAGAGGGAAGGAGGAAATGAAGGTATAAATGTATAAATAATGAATAAAACAGGAGGAGAGAGAAGGCTGACCGTGGTGCAGGGGGCTGGTTTCGGTGCAGGTCTACAGTTAAAACCCAGGCCAGTGGTCTTGGTGTTTAAAGAGATGGAGGAGAAACCTGGAGGAAAGCTGTGGTTCTCTGCAGAGTTAACCAGGAACCAACACGGCTCTGCTCCTGAACAGGAGAACGAGGAACAAAGATCCCACGATGGATGGACCACGCTATCAATTTATCTATACAGAGGGATGGAGGATGAAAGTGGATTCATCATACGCCTTCCTTTCTGTCAGTCACTCCCAAGACTGGTTTGGTGTCAGTCAGTCAGAAAATAAGGCTAAAAAAACACCATCTTAAAACCGATGTGTGACAGGTGTCTCCATACTCACGTGTCTCTGACGTGGCCTAAAAGAATGACTTGTTGTAATCAGAAGAATAATTTCAACTAAACAGAAATATAAGAATAAGATATAAGATATCGATATCTTATATCAGAATAAGAAAATTAACGTTTTAAAGGTTGAAGTTTGTACATAAAGGATAGATTGTCAGGTAGAGGTGAACAACCTCAGTAGCTATTCTGATATCCAGTTGGAACTCTATAGAGTCAACATGGAGACATGAATGCTGTCGTGTGTTGGTTTATATCTTCTATCGTCACAACATGTGTTGGTTTATATCTTCTATCTTTATAACATGTGTTGGTTTACAGTGGCACTTGAAAGGTTGTGAACCCTTTAGATTTTTCTATATTTCTGCCTAAATTTGACCGAAAACATCATCAGATTTTCACACAAGTCCTAAAAGTAGATAAAGAGAACCAAGTTAAACAAATGAGATAAAAATATTATACTTGGTCATTTATTTATTGAGGGAAATGATCCAATATTGCATATCTGTGAGTGGCAAAAGTATGTGAACCTCTAGGATTAGCAATTCATTTGAAGGTGAAATTAGAGTCGGGTGTTTCCAATCAATGGGATGACAGTCAGGTGTGAGTGGAGTGGGCACCCTGTTTTATTTAAAGAACAGGGATCTATCAACGTCTGGTCTTCACAACACCGGTTTGTGGAGGTGCATCATGGCAAGAACAAAGGAGATTTCTGAGGACCTCAGAAAAAGCTTTGTTGATGCTCATCTGACTGGAAAAGGTTACAAAACCACCTCTAAAGGGTTTGGACTCCACCAGTCCACAGTCAGACAGACTGTGTACAAATGGAGGAAACTCAAGACCATTGTTACCCTCCCCAGGAGTGGTGGACCATCAAAGATCACTCCAAGAGCAAGGCGTGTAATAGTCGGCCAGGTCACAAAGGAGCCCAGGGTAACTTCTAAGCAACTAAAGGCCTCTCTCACATGGGCTAATGGTAATGTTCATGAGCCCACCATCAGGAGAACACTGAACAACAATGGTGTGCATGGCAGGCTTGCAAGGAGAAAGCCACTGCTCTCCAAAAAGAACATTGCTGCCCGTCTGCAGTTTGCTAAAGATCACGTGGACATGCCAGAAGGCTACTGGGAAAATGTTTTGTAGACGGATGAGACCAGAATAGAACTTTTTGGTTTAAATGAGAAGCGTTATGTTAGGAGAAAGGAAAACACTGCATTGCAACATAAGAACCTTATCCCATCTGTGAAACATGGTTTGGGCCTGTTTTGCTGCATCCGGGCCAGGACGGCTTGCCATCATTGATGGAATTCTGAATTATATCGGCAAATTCTTAAGGAAAATGTCAGGACATCTGTCTGTGAACTGATTCTCAAGAGAACCTGGGTCATGCAGCAAGACAATGACCCTAAGCACACAAGTCCTTCTACCAAAGAATAGTTAAAGAAGAATAAAGTTAATGTTATGGAATGGCCAAGTCAAAGTCCTGACCTTAATCCAATTGAAATGCTGTGGAAGGACCTGAAGCGAGCAGTTCATGTGAGGAAAGCCGCCAACATCCCAGAGTTGAAGCTGCTCTGTACGGAGGAATGGGCTGAAATTCCTCCAAGCCCATGTGAAGGACTGATCAACAATTACCAGGAACGTTTAGTTGCAATTATTGCTGCATGGGGGGGGGGGGGGGTCACACCAGATACTAAAAGCAAAGGTTCACATACTTTTTCCATTCACAGATACGTAATACTGGATCATTTTCCTCAGTAAATAAATAAATGACCAAGTATAATGTTTTTGTCTCATATGTTTAATTAGGTTCTCTTTGACTACTTTTAGGGCTTGTGTGAAAATCTGATGTTTTAGATCATATTTATGCAGGAATATAGAAAAATCTAAAGGGTTCACAAACTTTCAAGCACCCCTGTATGTCTTCCATCTTCACAACATGTGTTGGTTTATATCTTCTACCTTCACAACATGTGTTGGTTTATGTCTTCTATCGCCACATGTTGGTTTATGTCTTCCATCTTCACAACATGTGTTGGTTTATATCTTCAACCTTCACAACATGTTGGTTTATATCTTCTACCTTCACAACATGTGTTGGTTTATATCTTCTACCTTCACAACATGTGTTGGTTTATATCTTCTATCTTCACAACGTGTTGGTTTATATCTTCTACCTTCACAACATGTGCTGGTTTATGTCTTCTATCTTCACAACATGTCTTGGTTTATATCTTCTATCTCCACATGTTGGTTTATGTCTTCTATCTTCACATGTTGGTTTATGTCTTCTACCTTCACAACATGTGTAAGTTTATATCTTCTACCTTCACAACATGTGTTGGTTTATGTCTTCTATCTTCACAACATGTGTTGGTTTATATCTTCTATCTTCAAAACATGTGTTGGTTTATGTCTTCTATCTCCACATGTTGGTTTATGTCTTCTATCTTCACATGTTGGTTTATGTCTTCTATCTTCACAACATGTGTTGGTTTATGTCTTCTATCTTCATAACATGTGTTGGTTTATGTCTTCTACCTTCACAACATGTGTTGGTTTATATCTTCTATCTTCACAACATGTGTTGGTTTATATCTTCTATCTTCACATGTTGGTTTATGTCTTCTACCTTCACAACATGTGTTGGTTTATGTCTTCTATCTTCACAACATGTTGGTTTATGTCTTCTATCTTCACAACATGTGTTGGTTTATGTCTTCTATCTTCACAACATGTGTTGGTTTATATCTTCTATCTTCACAACATGTGTTGGTTTATGTCTTCTATCTTCACATGTTGGTTTATGTCTTCTACCTTCACAACATGTGTTGGTTTATGTCTTCTATCTTCACAACATGTGTTGGTTTATATCTTCTATCTTCATAACATGTGTTGGTTTATGTCTTCTATCTCCACATGTTGGTTTATATCTTCTATCTTCACATGTTGGTTTATGTCTTCTATCTTCAGATGTTGGTTTATGTCTTCTATCTTCACAACATGTTGGTTTATATCTTCTATCTTCATAACATGTGTTGGTTTATGTCTTCTATCTCAACATGTTGGTTTATGTCTTCTATCTTCACATGTTGGTTTATGTCTTCTACCTTCACAACATGTGTTGGTTTATGTCTTCTATCTTCACAACATGTGTTGGTTTATATCTTCTATCTTCATAACATGTGTTGGTTTATGTCTTCTATCTCCACATGTTGGTTTATGTCTTCTATCTTCACAACATGTGTTGGTTTATATCTTCTACCTTCATAACATGTGTTGGTTTATGTCTTCTATCTCAACATGTTGGTTTATGTCTTCTATCTTCACATGTTGGTTTATGTCTTCTATCTCCACAACATGTGTTGGTTTATATCTTCTATCTTCAAAACATGTGTTGGTTTATGTCTTCTATCTCCACATGTTGGTTTATGTCTTCTATCTTCACAACATGTGTTGGTTTATATCTTCTACCTTCATAAGATGTTGGTTTATATCTTCTACCTTCACAACATGTGTTGGTTTATATCTTCTATCTTCATAACGTGTTGGTTTATGTCTTCTATCTCCACATGTTGGTTTATGTATTATATCTTCAAAACATGTTGGTTTATATCTTCTATCTTCATAACATGTGTTGGTTTATGTGTTCTATATTCACAACAGGTGTTGGTTTATGTGTTCTATCTTCACAACATGTGTTGGTTTATATCTTCTATCTTCATAGCATGTGTTGGTTTATGTCTTCTATCTTCATAACATGTGTTGGTTTATGTCTTCTATCTTCATAACGTGTTGGTTTATGTGTTCTATCTTCACAACATGTGTTGGTTTATATCTTCTATCTTCATAGCATGTGTTGGTTTATGTCTTCTATCTTCACATGTTGGTTTATGTCTTCTATCTTCACAACATGTGTTGGTTTATATCTTCTATCTTCATAACATGTGTTGGTTTATGTCTTCTATCTCCACATGTTGGTTTATGTCTTCTATCTTCACAACATGTGTTGGTTTATATCTTCTATCTTCAAAACATGTGTTGGTTTATGTCTTCTATCTCCACATGTTGGTTTATGTCTTCTATCTTCACAACATGTGTTGGTTTATATCTTCTACCTTCACAACATGTGTTGGTTTATGTCTTCTATCTCCACATGTTGGTTTATGTCTTCTATCTTCACAACATGTGTTGGTTTATATCTTCTATCTTCATAACATGTGTTGGTTTATGTCTTCTATCTCCACATGTTGGTTTATGTCTTCTATCTTCAAAACATGATGGTTTATATCTTCTATCTTCATAACATGTGTTGGTTTATGTGTTCTATCTTCACAACAGGTGTTGGTTTATGTGTTCTATCTTCACAACATGTGTTGGTTTATATCTTCTATCTTCATAACATGTGTTGGTTTATGTCTTCTATCTTCATAACGTGTTGGTTTATGTGTTCTATCTTCACAACATGTGTTGGTTTATATCTTCTATCTTCATAGCATGTGTTGGTTTATGTCTTCTATCTTCACATGTTGGTTTATGTCTTCTATCTTCACAACATGTGTTGGTTTATATCTTCTATTTTCATAACATGTGTTGGTTTATGTCTTCTATCTCCACATGTTGGTTTATGTCTTCTATCTTCACATGTTGGTTTATGTCTTCTATCTTCACAACATGTTGGTTTATATCTTCAACCTTCACAACATGTTGGTTTATATCTTCTACCTTCACAACATGTGTTGGTTTATATCTTCTACCTTCACAACATGTGTTGGTTTATATCTTCTATCTTCACAACGTGTTGGTTTATATCTTCTACCTTCACAACATGTGCTGGTTTATGTCTTCTATCTTCACAACATGTCTTGGTTTATATCTTCTATCTCCACATGTTGGTTTATGTCTTCTATCTTCACATGTTGGTTTATGTCTTCTACCTTCACAACATGTGTAAGTTTATATCTTCTACCTTCACAACATGTGTTGGTTTATGTCTTCTATCTTCACAACATGTGTTGGTTTATATCTTCTATCTTCATAACATGTGTTGGTTTATGTCTTCTATCTCCACATGTTGGTTTATGTCTTCTATCTTCACATGTTGGTTTATGTCTTCTATCTTCACAACATGTGTTGGTTTATGTCTTCTATCTTCACATGTTGGTTTATGTCTTCTACCTTCACAACATGTGTTGGTTTATGTCTGCTATCTTCACAACATGTGTTGGTTTATATCTTCTATCTTCATAACATGTGTTGGTTTATGTCTTCTATCTCCACATGTTGGTTTATATCTTCTATCTTCACATGTTGGTTTATGTCTTCTATCTTCACATGTTGGTTTATGTCTTCTATCTTCACAACATGTTGGTTTATATCTTCTATCTTCATAACATGTGTTGGTTTATGTCTTCTACCTCAACATGTTGGTTTATGTCTTCGATCTCCACATGTTGGTTTATGTCTTCTATCTTCACATATTGGTTTATGTGTTCTATCTTCACAACATGTGTTGGTTTATATCTTCTATCTTCATAACATGTGTTGGTTTATGTCTTCTATCTCCACATGTTGGTTTATGTCTTCTATCTTCACAACATGTGTTGGTTTATATCTTCTACCTTCATAACATGTGTTGGTTTATGTCTTCTAACTCAACATGTTGGTTTATGTCTTCTATCTTCACATGTTGGTTTATGTCTTCTATCTCCACATGTTGGTTTATGTCTTCTATCTTCACAACATGTGTTGGTTTATATCTTCTATCTTCAAAACATGTGTTGGTTTATGTCTTCTATCTCCACATGTTGGTTTATGTCTTCTATCTTCACAACATGTGTTGGTTTATATCTTCTACCTTCATAAGATGTTGGTTTATATCTTCTACCTTCACAACATGTGTTGGTTTATATCTTCTATCTTCATAACATGTGTTGGTTTATGTCTTCTATCTCCACATGTTGGTTTATGTCTTCTATCTTCAAAACATGTTGGTTTATATCTTCTATCTTCATAACATGTGTTGGTTTATGTGTTCTATCTTCACAACAGGTGTTGGTTTATGTGTTCTATCTTCACAACATGTGTTGGTTTATATCTTCTATCTTCATAGCATGTGTTGGTTTATATCTTCTATCTTCATAACATGTGTTGGTTTATGTCTTCTATCTTCATAACGTGTTGGTTTATGTGTTCTATCTTCACAACATGTGTTGGTTTATATCTTCTATCTTCATAGCATGTGTTGGTTTATGTCTTCTATCTTCACATGTTGGTTTATGTCTTCTATCTTCACAACATGTGTTGGTTTATATCTTCTATCTTCACAACATGTGTTGGTTTATGTCTTCTATCTCCACATGTTGGTTTATGTCTTCTATCTTCACATGTTGGTTTATGTCTTCTATCTTCACATGTTGGTTTATGTCTTCTATCTCCACATGTTGGTTTATGTCTTCTATCTTCACAACATGTGTTGGTTTATGTCTTCTACCTTCACAACATGTGTTGGTTTATATATTCTATCTTCATAACATGTGTTGGTTTATGTCTTCTATCTTCAGATGTCGGTTTATGTCTTCTATCTTCATAACATGTGTTGGTTTATATCTTCTATCTTCATAACTTGTGTTGGTTTATGTCTTCTATCTCCACATGTTGGTTTATGTCTTCTATCTTCACAACATGTTGGTTTATGTCTTCTACCTTCACAGCATGTGTTGGTTTATGTCTTCTATCTTCACAACATGTGTTGGTTTATATCTTCTATCTTCACAACATGTGTTGGTTTATGTCTTCTATCTCCACATGTTGGTTTATGTCTTCTACCTTCACAACGTGTTGGTTTATGTCTTCTATCTTCATAACGTGCTGGTTTATGTGTTCTATCTTCATAACGTGCTTGTTTATGCCTTCTATCTTCACAACATGTGTTGGTTTATATCTTCTATCTTCACAACATGTGTTGGTTTATGTCTTCTATCTCCACATGTTGGTTTATGTCTTCTATCTTCACAACATGTTGGTTTATGTCTTCTACCTTCACAACATGTGTTGGTTTATGTCTTCTATCTTCACAACATGTGTTGGTTTATGTCTTCTATCTTCATAACATGTGTTGGTTTATGTCTTCTATCTCCACATGTTGGTTTATGTCTTCTATCTCCACATGTTGGTTTATGTCTTCTATCTTCACAACATGTTGGTTTATGTCTTCTACCTTCACAACATGTGTTGGTTTATGTCTTCTATCTTCACAACATGTTGGTTTATGTCTTCTACCTTCACAACATGTGTTGGTTTATGTCTTCTATCTTCATAACGTGCGGGTTTATGTCTTCTATCTTCACAACATGTGTTGGTTTATGTCTTCTATTTTCATAACGTGCTGGTCTATGTCTTCTATCTCCACAACATGTGTTGGTTTATGTCTTCTATCTCCACATGTTGGTTTATGTCTTCTATCTTCACAACATGTTGGTTTATGTCTTCTATCTTCTTAACATGTGTTGGTTTATGTCTTCTATATCCACATCTTGGTTTATGTCTTCTATCTTCACAACATGTTGGTTTATGTCTTCTACCTTCACAACATGTGTTGGTTTATGTCTTCTATCTTCACAAAATGTGGTTTATGTCTTCTACCTTCACAACATGTGTTGGTTTATGTCTTCTATCTTCACAACATGTTGGTTTATGTCTTCTACCTTCACAACATGTGTTGGTTTATGTCTTCTATCTTCATAACGTGCTGGTTTATGTCTTCTATCTTCACAACATGTGTTGGTTTATGTCTTCTATCTTCATAACGTGCTGGTTTATGTCTTCTATCTTCACAACATGTGTTGGTTTATGTCTTCTATCTTCATAACATGTGTTGGTTTATGTCTTCTATCTCCACATGTTGGTTTATGTCTTCTATCTTCACAACATGTTGGTTTATGTCTTCTACCTTCACAACATGTGTTGGTTTATGTCTTCCATCTCCACATGTTGGTTTATGTCTTCTACCTTCACAACATGTTGGTTTATGTCTTCTATCTTCATAACGTGCTGGTTTATGTCTTCTATCTTCATAACATGTGTTGGTTTATGTCTTCTATCTTCACAACATGTGTTGGTTTACGTCTTCTATCTTCATAACATGTGTTGGTTTATGTCTTCTGTCTCCACATGTTGGTTTATGTCTTCTATCTCCACATGTTGGTTTATGTCTTCTATCTTCATAACGTGCTGGTTTATGTCTTCTACCTTCACAACATGTGTTGATTTATGTCTTCTATCTTCACAACATGTGTTGGTTTATGTCTTCTATCTCCACATGTTGGTTTATGTCTTCTATCTTCACATGTTGGTTTATGTCTTCTATCTTCACATGTTGGTTTATGTCTTCTATCTCCACATGTTGGTTTATGTCTTCTATCTTCACAACATGTTGGTTTATGTCTTCTACCTTCACAACATGTGTTGGTTTATATATTCTATCTTCATAACATGTGTTGGTTTATGTCTTCTATCTTCACATGTCGGTTTATGTCTTCTATCTTCATAACATGTGTTGGTTTATATCTTCTATCTTCATAACTTGTGTTGGTTTATGTCTTCTATCTCCACATGTTGGTTTATGTCTTCTATCTTCACAACATGTTGGTTTATGTCTTCTACCTTCACAGCATGTGTTGGTTTATGTCTTCTATCTTCACAACATGTGTTGGTTTATATCTTCTATCTTCACAACATGTGTTGGTTTATGTCTTCTATCTCCACATGTTGGTTTATGTCTTCTACCTTCACAACGTGTTGGTTTATGTCTTCTATCTTCATAACGTGCTGGTTTATGTGTTCTATCTTCATAACGTGCTTGTTTATGCCTTCTATCTTCACAACATGTGTTGGTTTATATCTTCTATCTTCACAACATGTGTTGGTTTATGTCTTCTATCTCCACATGTTGGTTTATGTCTTCTATCTTCACAACATGTTGGTTTATGTCTTCTACCTTCACAACATGTGTTGGTTTATGTCTTCTATCTTCACAACATGTGTTGGTTTATGTCTTCTATCTTCATAACATGTGTTGGTTTATGTCTTCTATCTCCACATGTTGGTTTATGTCTTCTATCTCCACATGTTGGTTTATGTCTTCTATCTTCACAACATGTTGGTTTATGTCTTCTACCTTCACAACATGTGTTGGTTTATGTCTTCTATCTTCACAACATGTTGGTTTATGTCTTCTACCTTCACAACATGTGTTGGTTTATGTCTTCTATCTTCATAACGTGCGGGTTTATGTCTTCTATCTTCACAACATGTGTTGGTTTATGTCTTCTATTTTCATAACGTGCTGGTTTATGTCTTCTATCTCCACAACATGTGTCGGTTTATGTCTTCTATCTTCACAACATGTTGGTTTATGTCTTCTATCTTCTTAACATGTGTTGGTTTATGTCTTCTATATCCACATCTTGGTTTATGTCTTCTATCTTCACAACATGTGGTTTATGTCTTCTACCTTCACAACATGTGTTGGTTTATGTCTTCTATCTTCACAACATGTTGGTTTATGTCTTCTACCTTCACAACATGTGTTGGTTTATGTCTTCTATCTTCATAACGTGCTGGTTTATGTCTTCTATCTTCACAACATGTGTTGGTTTATGTCTTCTATCTTCATAACGTGCTGGTTTATGTCTTCTATCTTCACAACATGTGTTGGTTTATGTCTTCTATCTTCATAACATGTGTTGGTTTATGTCTTCTATCTCCACATGTTGGTTTATGTCTTCTATCTTCACAACATGTTGGTTTATGTCTTCTACCTTCACAACATGTGTTGGTTTATGTCTTCCATCTCCACATGTTGGTTTATGTCTTCTATCTTCACAACATGTTGGTTTATGTCTTCTACCTTCACAACATGTGTTGGTTTATGTCTTCTATCTTCATAACGTGCTGGTTTATGTCTTCTATCTTCATAACATGTGTTGGTTTATGTCTTCTATCTTCACAACATGTGTTGGTTTACGTCTTCTATCTTCATAACATGTGTTGGTTTATGTCTTCTGTCTCCACATGTTGGTTTATGTCTTCTATCTCCACATGTTGGTTTATGTCTTCTATCTTCATAACGTGCTGGTTTATGTCTTCTACCTTCACAACATGTGTTGATTTATGTCTTCTATCTTCACAACATGTTGGTTTATGTCTTCTACCTTCACAACATGTGTTGGTTTATGTCTTCTATCTTCATAATGTGCTGGTGTATGTCTTCTATCTTCACAACATGTGTTGGTTTATGTCTTCTATCTTCATAACGTGCTGGTTTATGTCTTCTATCTTCACAACATGTGTTGGTTTATGTCTTCTATCTCCACATGTTGGTTTATGTCTTCTATCTCCACATGTTGGTTTATGTCTTCTATCTTCACAACATGTTGGTTTATGTCTTCTACCTTCACAACATGTGTTGGTTTATGTCTTCTATCTTCACAACATGTTGGTTTATGTCTTCTACCTTCACAACATGTGTTGGTTTATGTCTTCTATCATCATAACGTGCGGGTTTATGTCTTCTATCTTCACAACATGTGTTGGTTTATGTCTTCTATCTTCATAACGTGCTGGTTTATGTCTTCTATCTCCACAACATGTGTTGGTTTATGTCTTCTATCTCCACATGTTGGTTTATGTCTTCTATCTTCACAACATGTTGGTTTATGTCTTCTATCTTCTTAACATGTGTTGGTTTATGTCTTCTATATCCACATCTTGGTTTATGTCTTCTATCTTCACAACATGTTGGTTTATGTCTTCTACCTTCACAACATGTGTTGGTTTATGTCTTCTATCTTCACAACATGTTGGTTTATGTCTTCTACCTTCACAACATGTGTTGGTTTATGTCTTCTATCTTCATAACGTGCTGGTTTATGTCTTCTATCTTCACAACATGTGTTGGTTTATGTCTTCTATCTTCATAATGTGCTGGTTTATGTCTTCTATCTTCACAACATGTGTTGGTTTATGTCTTCTATCTTCATAACATGTGTTGGTTTATGTCTTCTATCTCCACATGTTGGTTTATGTCTTCTATCTTCACAACATGTTGGTTTATGTCTTCTATCTTCACAACATGTTGGTTTATGTCTTCTACCTTCACAACATGTGTTGGTTTATGTCTTCTATCTTCATAACGTGCTGGTTTATGTCTTCTATCTTCATAACATGTGTTGGTTTATGTCTTCTATCTTCACAACATGTGTTGGTTTACGTCTTCTATCTTCATAACATGTGTTGGTTTATGTCTTCTGTCTCCACATGTTGGTTTATGTCTTCTATCTCCACATGTTGGTTTATGTCTTCTATCTTCATAACATGTGTTGGTTTATGTCTTCTATCTTCATAACGTGCTGGTTTATGTCTTCTATCTTCACAACATGTGTTGGTTTATGTCTTCTATCTTCATAACGTGCTGGTTTATGTCTTCTATCTTCACAACATGTGTTGGTTTATGTCTTCTATCTTCATAACATGTGTTGGTTTATGTCTTCTATCTCCACATGTTGGTTTATGTCTTCTATCTTCACAACATGTTGGTTTATGTCTTCTACCTTCACAACATGTGTTGGTTTATGTCTTCCATCTCCACATGTTGGTTTATGTCTTCTATCTTCACAACATGTTGGTTTATGTCTTCTACCTTCACAACATGTGTTGGTTTATGTCTTCTATCTTCATAACGTGCTGGTTTATGTCTTCTATCTTCATAACATGTGTTGGTTTATGTCTTCTATCTTCACAACATGTGTTGGTTTACGTCTTCTATCTTCATAACATGTGTTGGTTTATGTCTTCTGTCTCCACATGTTGGTTTATGTCTTCTATCTCCACATGTTGGTTTATGTCTTCTATCTTCATAACGTGCTGGTTTATGTCTTCTACCTTCACAACATGTGTTGATTTATGTCTTCTATCTTCACAACATGTTGGTTTATGTCTTCTACCTTCACAACATGTGTTGGTTTATGTCTTCTATCTTCATAATGTGCTGGTGTATGTCTTCTATCTTCACAACATGTGTTGGTTTATGTCTTCTATCTTCATAACGTGCTGGTTTATGTCTTCTATCTTCACAACATGTGTTGGTTTATGTCTTCTATCTCCACATGTTGGTTTATGTCTTCTATCTCCACATGTTGGTTTATGTCTTCTATCTTCACAACATGTTGGTTTATGTCTTCTACCTTCACAACATGTGTTGGTTTATGTCTTCTATCTTCACAACATGTTGGTTTATGTCTTCTACCTTCACAACATGTGTTGGTTTATGTCTTCTATCATCATAACGTGCGGGTTTATGTCTTCTATCTTCACAACATGTGTTGGTTTATGTCTTCTATCTTCATAACGTGCTGGTTTATGTCTTCTATCTCCACAACATGTGTTGGTTTATGTCTTCTATCTCCACATGTTGGTTTATGTCTTCTATCTTCACAACATGTTGGTTTATGTCTTCTATCTTCTTAACATGTGTTGGTTTATGTCTTCTATATCCACATCTTGGTTTATGTCTTCTATCTTCACAACATGTTGGTTTATGTCTTCTACCTTCACAACATGTGTTGGTTTATGTCTTCTATCTTCACAACATGTTGGTTTATGTCTTCTACCTTCACAACATGTGTTGGTTTATGTCTTCTATCTTCATAACGTGCTGGTTTATGTCTTCTATCTTCACAACATGTGTTGGTTTATGTCTTCTATCTTCATAATGTGCTGGTTTATGTCTTCTATCTTCACAACATGTGTTGGTTTATGTCTTCTATCTTCATAACATGTGTTGGTTTATGTCTTCTATCTCCACATGTTGGTTTATGTCTTCTATCTTCACAACATGTTGGTTTATGTCTTCTACCTTCACAACATGTGTTGGTTTATGTCTTCCATCTCCACATGTTGGTTTATGTCTTCTATCTTCACAACATGTTGGTTTATGTCTTCTACCTTCACAACATGTGTTGGTTTATGTCTTCTATCTTCATAACGTGCTGGTTTATGTCTTCTATCTTCATAACATGTGTTGGTTTATGTCTTCTATCTTCACAACATGTGTTGGTTTACGTCTTCTATCTTCATAACATGTGTTGGTTTATGTCTTCTGTCTCCACATGTTGGTTTATGTCTTCTATCTCCACATGTTGGTTTATGTCTTCTATCTTCATAACATGTGTTGGTTTATGTCTTCTATCTTCATAACGTGCTGGTTTATGTCTTCTATCTTCACAACATGTGTTGGTTTATGTCTTCTATCTTCATAACGTGTTGGTTTATGTCTTCTATCTCCACATGTTGGTTTATGTCTTCTACCTTCACAACATGTGTTGGTTTATGTCTTCTATCTTCATAACGTGCTGGTTTATGTCTTCTATCTTCATAACATTTGTTGATTTATGTCTTCTATCTTCACAACATGTTGGTTTATGTCTTCTACCTTCACAACATGTGTTGGTTTATGTCTTCTATCTTCATAACGTGCTGGTTTATGTCTTCTATCTTCACAACATGTGTTGGTTTATGTCTTCTATCTTCATAATGTGCTGGTTTATGTCTTCTATCTTCACAACATGTGTTGGTTTATGTCTTCTATCTTCATAACATGTGTTGGTTTATGTCTTCTATCTCCACATGTTGGTTTATGTCTTCTATCTTCACAACATGTTGGTTTATGTCTTCTACCTTCACAACATGTGTTGGTTTATGTCTTCCATCTCCACATGTTGGTTTATGTCTTCTATCTTCACAACATGTTGGTTTATGTCTTCTACCTTCACAACATGTGTTGGTTTATGTCTTCTATCTTCATAACGTGCTGGTTTATGTCTTCTATCTTCATAACATGTGTTGGTTTATGTCTTCTATCTTCACAACATGTGTTGGTTTACGTCTTCTATCTTCATAACATGTGTTGGTTTATGTCTTCTGTCTCCACATGTTGGTTTATGTCTTCTATCTCCACATGTTGGTTTATGTCTTCTATCTTCATAACATGTGTTGGTTTATGTCTTCTATCTTCATAACGTGCTGGTTTATGTCTTCTATCTTCACAACATGTGTTGGTTTATGTCTTCTATCTTCATAACATGTGTTGGTTTATGTCTTCTATCTCCACATGTTGGTTTATGTCTTCTACCTTCACAACATGTGTTGGTTTATGTCTTCTATCTTCATAACGTGCTGGTTTATGTCTTCTATCTTCATAACATTTGTTGATTTATGTCTTCTATCTTCACAACATGTTGGTTTATGTCTTCTACCTTCACAACATGTGTTGGTTTATGTCTTCTATCTTCATAATGTGCTGGTGTATGTCTTCTATCTTCACAACATGTGTTGGTTTATGTCTTCTATCTTCATAACGTGCTGGTTTATGTCTTCTATCTTCACAACATGTGTTGGTTTATGTCTTCTATCTCCACATGTTGGTTTATGTCTTCTATCTTCACAACATGTTGGTTTATGTCTTCTATCTTCTTAACATGTGTTGGTTTATGTCTTCTATCTCCACATCTTGGTTTATGTCTTCTATCTTCACAACATGTTGGTCTATTTCTTCTACCTTCACAACATGTGTTGGTTTATGTCTTCTATCTTCACAACATGTTGGTTTATGTCTTCTACCTTCACAACATGTGTTGGTTTATGTCTTCTATCTTCATAACGTGCTGGTTTATGTCTTCTATCTTCACAAAATGTGTTGGTTTATGTCTTCTATCTTCATAACGTGCTGGTTTATGTCTTCTACCTTCACAACATGTGTTGGTTTATGTCTTCTATCACAACATGTTGGTTTATGTCTTCTACCTTCACAACATGTGTTGGTTTATGTCTTCTATCTCCACATGTTGGTTTATGTCTTCTATCTTCACAACATTTTGGTTTATGTCTTCTACCTTCACAACATGTGTTGGTTTATGTCTTCTATCTTCATAACGTGCTGGTTTATGTCTTCTATCTTCACAACATGTGTTGGTTTGTGTCTTCTATCTCCACATGTTGGTTTATGTCTTCTATCTTCACAACATGTTGGTTTATGTCTTCTACCTTCACAACATGTGTTGGTTTATGTCTTCTATCTTCACAACATGTGTTGGTTTACGTCTTCTATCTTCATAACATGTGTTGGTTTATGTCTTCTGTCTCCACATGTTGGTTTATGTCTTCTATCTCCACATGTTGGTTTATGTCTTCTATCTTCACAACCTGTTGGTTTATGTCTTCTACCTTCACAACATGTGTTGGTTTATGTCTTCTATCTTCACAACATGTTGGTTTATGTCTTCTACCTTCACAACATGTGTTGGTTTATGTCTTCTATCTTCACAACATGTTGGTTTATGTCTTCTGCCTTCACAACATGTGTTGGTTTATGTCTTCTATCATCATAACGTGCTAGTTTATGTGTTCTATCTTCACAACATGTGTTGGTTTATGTCTTCTATCTCCACATGTTGGTTTATGTCTTCTATCTTCACAACATGTTGGTTTATGTCTTCTATCTTCTTAACATGTGTTGGTTTATGTCTTCTATCTTCACAACATGTGTTGGTTTATGTCTTCTATCTTCATAACGTGCTGGTTTATGTCTTCTATCTTCACAACAGGCGTTGATTTATGTCTTCTATCTTCATAACATTTGTTGATTTATGTCTTCTATCTTCATAACATGTGTTAATTTATGTCTTCTATCTTCATAACGTGTTGGTTTATGTGTTCTATCTTCACAACATGTGTTAATCTATGTCTTCTATCTTCACAACATGTCAAGTCAAGTCAAGTCAAGTTTATTTATATAGCACATTTAAAACAACCACAGTTGAACCAAAGTACTGCACAAGCTTAAAATACAATATAAAATATGTAACACATATGAATATAAAAATAAATGTAAAAGTAAAATAAAGCAATTAAAATGTAAACAATAAAACACAAGCGTAAAAGTATATTTCCACAATAAAATCACGGTGTCTAGCTCAACTTGAATTGAATGCCAGTGAGAAGAGGTGGGTCTTTAACCAAATTTTAAAGTCTGTAGGGTCTGAGCAGATCTTATGTGTATTGGTAAGTTGTTCCAGAGATCAGGGGCAGCTACTGCAAAGGCTCTGTCACCCCTATTCTTAAGCCTGGATCTGGGAACATGTAAGAGCATCTGGTTTGCTGACCTGAGTGCTCTGACTGGTGTATGATGATGTATTAGCTCAGATAAATAAGATGGTGCCAGCCCATTTAACGACTTGAAAACAAGTAATAAAATCTTAAACTGGATCCTAAAACAGACAGGAAGCCAATGAAGGGAGGCCAGTACAGGCGTTACGTGATCACGTCGCTTCTTTCCTGTCAGCAGGCGAGCAGCTGCTTTTTGTACAAGCTGCGGGTGACGAAGCGAAGACTGAGCTATGCCAACATGCAGAGTTACAATAATCTAGACGAGAGGTAATAAACGCATGGATTACCCTTTCAAGATCATTTGGAGGGAGATAGGCCGTTACTTTTCCCAGAAGTCGTAATTGAAAAAAACTTGTTTTGACTACTGAGCTAATTTGTTTGTCAAAGTTAAAAGAGCTGTCAAACATCACCCCAAGATTCCTAACAGAAGAGTGACTGTAGGAAACTAAAGGGCCAAGAGCACTATCATAACCATCCAGCAGATCATGTGTTAATTTATGTCTTCTATCTTCACAACATGTTTTAATTTATGTCTTCTATCTTCATAACGTGTTGATTTATGTCTTCTATCTTCACAACATGTGTTGGTTTATGTCTTCTATCTTCACAACGTGTTCTCTGAGGGGACCTGTGAAGGCATTTAAAGAGGACTGATGTAGTGACTAGTGTGTGTGTGTGTGTGTGTGTGTGTGTGTGTGTGCGTGCGTGCGTGTGCGTGTGTGCGTGTGTGTAGCCATGCACCAGGTGTTGGACACACTGAGTGACAGCATCAGCTCGACCACCGCCAACGACCTGGATCTCATCTTCCTCAAAGGCATCATGGAGAGCCCAGCGGTGAGTCCAGTCTCTTTTAATATGGCCACAAATACAGCATGAGCACGTGTCTGGTCATGTGGGCCACTGAGATGAGTGTGTGTCCATGTGTGCACGCGTGCGTGTGTGCGTGCGGGTGTGTGTCCTCGACGTATATAGTATTGTAACGTGCATGGATAAGTAGACACGTTGGCCCTTGGCTAAGGGGTCAGAACCTTTAGTTGACTGGTTAACGTTGTCGCTTGCGGAGTGGGAGACACAGGTTCGCGTCCCGGCTGTGGCGGTTCCCGGACTGCCCCCTGAATTCGCTACAGTATTAGAGGTTGAGCTAGAATAGAGTTTTGGATCCAAGCTGTTTTCATCCGGGTCTCATGGACAACTGCCTAGACGTTGGATGAAGCATTCTGGATGTTCCTCAACGGCATCAAACCGCCATCCAAGAAAATTCACAAATTGATTGGTGTCCAGGTCTGTGTGTGAGATGATCGATTGGAGAAAGGCGTACCTGGTCTCGAGGGAGCCCCGAGGAATGAAGTAACGTGGTCGACCGGGTCAAAGATCATCGAGCTGAAAAAGGCAGGCCGGTGCCGAGCGAGGGCGGACCAGATTTCTCAGTTTAACCAAGGCGCCGGCACGTTTACTCCATCTCCTAACTCATTTCCTATGGTGGTAGCCACAGGGCCGAGCACATATACCTTCCAGTAGTTGAAAAATAGTGTAACAATTATGGATAAGTAGACACATTAGCCTTTGGCTAATGGGTCAGACCTTTTAGTCGACTGGTTAACGTAGTCGCCTGAGGTGCGGGAGATCCTGGTTCGCGGGCTGCCCCCTGAATTCGCTACTTTGTTGTCAGAAGTGGGATGATGAGACCGTGAAACCATCGGAAGCGCGTGCTCCCAGAGGCATGAGGGCGATGATATGCTGAAGCGTAGAGACGCGCTTCCCGAAGGAGGGGGTTAATGTAATGTGCACGGATAAATAGACTCACTAGCCCTTGGCTAACGGGTGCAACAAACAAGAGCAGCCACATGGAACGTCGCTTTTGGGTGCCATCTTTCCTGTGCGATGTAGACAGAGACGTAGAGGGAAGTACCTCAATATTACCCAACCCCTATCAAGCACTCTCACGCACTGAATCCAAACACAGCTGAGGGTCTTGTCAACAAAGTCTGGTTCGATGTGCAGATTGTAATGATTGCAGCCTAGGCGTCCATTTTGTGACACATTACTTCCGTTGAAGGGGAAGTTCCGGTTTTATTTTGGTATTGGGTAGGGGCTCGTGTGAACCGTTGTCACCAATTTTTGTAATAATCCGCTTTTCGGTGCTAGAAACATGACCTGTATCACAACAACGTCTGTCCTCAATAAAACTACAGCTGAGGCATGAAGATGGTGTTCTGGTGTTTGTCCATTCACTCTATTGACTCCGCAGAGATCACTCCGATCTCGACAAGATGCATATCGGACACTGAGCTAAATTAAGAGGGCAACTGACACTCGAATCATTTATCATACACCAGGATGAGGACGGTCAGAAGTACGCAATGCTGGCAATCAACGAATGGACAAACAAAGACGTTGTCAAAACAATGAGAGCCTACTGTGACGGCATATCACTGCCAAAATCCACGAGTGCAAATGAGATCCACGCAGATGTAGAGGAACCGCATGTGCAACTCAGACAGCCGTGCATGCATATTACTTTTGTGAGCGCTTACCCGGCACTTGCAAAATATCTCTGCTCGCGCAAGCAAAACTCGTAGGAGCGCTTGACTATCCCCGAGAGCACAACTACTATCATTGCTCTCCTGTTCGCAAAACTTTCACCTGCTTTCTGTAATGTCCACAAATACACGGGACGACTGGGTGTTGTGCCCTGCATACATGCTCGTTCCGCTTTCCTTCTTCCGTACTCACCCCTTAACCCCTTGCTTCTCTCAAAGAGGTATGCTCTATTAATGTCTGAACATCACATCCCTCCAAAATTCCCAAACAAAACCACAAAACATACTTGGCAAAAGGGGAACATATAAAAATAAACAAAACAGTTTTCTTTGACTACAAACAGTGTTTTTTCTTTTTTTGTTTTAGCTTAGTATAAAGTATTTAAGGTACTCCGGCCGCTTCTGGACTACCCTCCGTGGGTAGCAAGGGATGTCAGGGGTCGCCAGGCCCGATGGTGCCACTGGGGGTGCCCTGTCTGTGTCGGTGTGGGCAAACCCGCTAGGACCACCTATGGGTTCAGTCTGTTGAGGTATGATGCTGTCGTGTTCTGTAGCGGCGGGCGTAGGTCGAACTAGTGAGGGGGACACTTGCTTGAAGTGTGATGTGTTCCTTGTCACCACTTGCTGCTCACGTTGTGCAGCGACCACTCTTCCTTTGACGGCAATGACTTGGAATGGATCAGGATGGAAAGGGGATTGGAACTTGTTGTCTGGTCACAGTCTTTTGACCAACATATGGTCTCTCACTTTCAGAGCAGAGGAGGGACGACAGAAGCATTTGTCATGGTGCCTTTTCATCTTCTCTTTTGCTTGTGTGTCTTTGGCTCTCATGAGCTCGTCCGGGACTGTGGACTGGACACTGGGCAGTGTTGTGCGCACTTGCCTACTGAACATTGCTGTGGTTGGGGGAGTCCCAGTGGAGCAGTGCAGTGTTATTCTGTATGCTCTCAGCAAGCGATTCGGTTCTAGTTGAGTGTTTTTGTGCTCCAGGGTTGCAATCCTGAATGTTTTTTTTTTCAGGGTGTCTGTGAATGTTCTCATTCATCCAGGTCATGGTTATCCAAAGGAATTGAGTCAAGTGCAACTGGACTGAGGAAGCCTCTTGGATGAGAGGCGAAACGTCTTCATGGATATATACCAAGTCCAGTTGCACTTGATTCAATTCCTTTGGATAACCATGACCTGGATGAATGAGAACATTCACAGACAATGTCTATATTGTTTGTTGTCTGCATGAGTTGATTGGGTGGCAAATGAGTTTCCCCATTGGGGATTAATAAAGCTGTCTAATCTAATCTCTGTTTGGTAGCTCGAGCAGCATGAGCACTGGTGTAGTCAGGTGGTGAGGCATCATTTAGTGGTAAGAAAACATTTAATTTCAGTCAAATTTCCCATAAGCTGAGCACATTAACACTATGCTCCAAAATAAAGTCATATACCAGCATTGCTTTGCTAGACAGTGATCTGATATTGATGAAGCCAATTTTCAAGGGTTGTGTACTACTTGACTTTGCTGGGATAGGCCTTTGATTGGGGCTAGCAGTGGATGAGGTAATTTCAGTTGGGAGCAAGATTTCAAAGGTTAACAACAGAGGGATTGAGATGCCTGTGTACACGTTGAGGGAGAGATAACGTTATGGTTTGGTTAGGTGATTTGTGATACACATTGCCACTGCCATAAGTAGGTATAGTAATTATACTCTTGTGGTTAGTATTTGGTGTGCAAGAAAACTTGCAAGTGACATGGTGGAGGAAGGAGGAGCATATCAGCTCCCTCACGCCTCTGAGCGCACGCACTTCCGATGACCTCACAGTCTCACCATCCCACTTCTGACACCAATGTAGCGAATTCGGAGGGGCAGCCCGGGAACTGTCGCCACAGCTGGGACGTGAACCCGTATCTCTTGCACCGCGGGCGACAACGTTAACCAGTCGACTGAAGGGTCTGACCCGTTAGCCAAGGGCCAACGTGTCTACTTATTCCAGTTACAGTACGTTACACCCTATAAGATATCGTGGGGTGGGCTTCACGCTAAGGTATTTGACACGGCGGCCCCTGATGTGTAGAGTGTATGCTGCGCTATGGGTCCAACTCAGCATAACCCTCCCTCCCCAGAACCAACAGGACAGCTGAGACGCCCCTACTCCAAGGTAAGTACACAACTCCAAAATACTTACAAACCCTCGGGTAAGTATTGTAATAAGCCCTAAACTCCAAACACAGTAAAGATGAATCAATAGGCAACAACAGTTTAGTATTAATTGAATGTAATACTATAGGATGACAATAGCAAAAAAATAAAATGCAAAAAAAAAAAAAACATAGAGTTTGACTTTCTTTGTATACACAATGTCAACACAACCTCACATGAGAAACTGAGTCTAAATGTTGAGCATCAAAACCAATGAATGTTCAAACATGAACAGTTCAGGTGGTTTGTTAACACAGTCTAGTAATGAGTAATAACGGAACTGACCCAAATACCAGTCTGATGGATCCTGGACACACGAGACGAGCCGCCGGAGACACGCCTGTACGGCAGGGCAAACCACGTGACGTGCGTGCAGTCTACGTGACTCACTGTGGACGTTAGATGGCGCCACCAGCAATGCAACGCGTTCAGTGTTCACACTGCTCCTGAAATAACGTTCACTCAGGCAGCAAATCTCCCGCCACACAACTAAACACCACGACTGTCCTCCGAGTCCTCTTCTCAGCACCCCACACTTCATCCGGACGCACTGAGAACTACCGAGCCACTACGACCCGGGAGCTAGCTAGCTCCACTGACACATAGACTAACTTCAGCACCGTAGGCTGATCCAGTACGGTACTAAGCTAGTGCTGGAGAGAGTCCATCACTAAACACTAATGTCTACTAACGTCTGTCCAGAGTCCTCTTCGTCCCTCATGCGCACTACAACACCGACGAAGCACCGACTTCCCCGTCCTCAGTCCAGGACCAGGTCAAACACCCCACCGCTAGCCGGGGGGGGGGGGATTCATGCTAGCTGGTGGTCCCTCGCAGCCTCCAGGCAGGACACCTTCTCCGACGCACCCCAGGAAACACGGATTCGCCCGACAGGATTCTGGTAGACGGCAACACGTCCACTCCCCACTCCACGTACAGTACGTGTCTGTCTCTCTCTAGATTTCGTATTTTTTTCCATTAGAAAAAAAAATTGCTCAGCGACCCACACACAACCGCAAAGCTGTCGCACACCGCCTCTCTTCTCCCCTCCCCCCGGTGTGTTAGAGAGCCTCACTCTGATTGGCTACAATGGAGGAGGCTTGCCTGATCCAACCCTATCATATACGACTATACTCAGAACAGTTGCACACCCTACATGTACATAACCAATTATCCCACTCTTGCCCACATCCGGCTTCCCACCGCCAACTGTGTCCGTAGGGACGCCCGACCAAGCCGGAGGTAACACGGGGATTCGAACCGCCAACCCACGTGTCGGTAGGCAACGGAATAGACCGCTACGCTACCCGGACGCCTACTCATAGGAAGTGTTATCCCTCCACCTCCCGCTTTTTTTCTCCCAATTGAAGTTGGCCAATTACCCTACTCTTCACATCCGGTGTCCCACCCACGGACACAGCCATTTGTGTCTGTAGAGACGCCCGACCAAGCCGGAGGTAACGCGGGGATTCAAACCGCCAACCCACGTGTCGGTAGGCACCGGAATAGACCGCTAGGCTACCCGGTCGCCACTTACAGGAAGGTGAGGGTTATGGGTTAATCTCATATGACGTCACACGTCACGTGACGGCATCACATCCGCCATGTTGGAGGACAGCGGCTCCAGTCCACAGCATGTGGCAGAGGGTGCGCCATGCCGAGCGTGTTGGAAACAGTCCGGGGGACAGGACAGGACGTGTTTCGGGGTGAGAGTCACACGCCACAGCTGTCGTGCTTCATGTCTTACTACGGCTCATTTCTTCCAATCTGATGCTTTGCGCCGTTAGGTCAGAACTTCGTACAATTTATTTCGCAAACTGTTTTTCGAAAAGCGGGTCACACCTGCGATGTTTCATTTCGTACGTTTGTCCAGTTTTCGCTTAAAATGTGGTTCTTGTAAGCACAGATCGACCATGAGAACTTCAGTGTAAACAGTGGCTGCGGAGGTCTGGCCGTTCTCCAACATGGCGGAGCTGTTCGTTGCCAATGAAAAAGTCACGTGATTGGGAATAACGTCGCGCTGAAGCGTCACAGCGCGTGCTGGTGGTTTAAGCCGAAAGGAGGGTTTTCTCGGACTCGCTTGGTTTGTCAGGGCGGGTTGGTGACAGTGGGCCGGTGTGTTTTTATTATGCAGGACTTGTTTTGCTGTAGGTTGCTTGCTTGTGCAGTCCTCCCGAGTCATAGCCAGCAGGTCTCCGTGAGTCTGTTGATGGTCCGAGATGAGCTGGCCTCCGCTGGATTAGTTGCTCGCTGACATGAAGGAACTCCTGCCTCTCGGGGAGTAATTCCCCGGGGATTACTCCCTAGCATGTTTAGGATTACTCCCCGGGGATTTCATTGGCAGCGGAAGTATGTTTTTACTCACCCTTTGAAGACAACAGCATTGCATGGGTTGTAGGGGTTTAAAAGCAAAGGTCAAAGGTCATGACTGAGTTACAGGTTTCATATCAGAGAAATAATATCTTTGAGTTGATATTAAAAGTTAAACCATTTGAACGCCTGCGTGTTTGTTAGGACGGTTCATCCTGCTGTGTTACATGTGGGCAACAGCCCCTGCCTGATGATTAGACACTTGTTTCCATGGTGATTCAGCTGTTTCAAGACTTGTTTTCTTGATGCTATTTGTGTTGTCTGCTTCAGCCTGTCTTTTTAGAGATATTGAACTCATGACACGAGTCTTTGCTATTACGAGGAATATGGTTGGGAGATAGACGTGGTATGATCCTCACAGGACCTCTCAGAGCCCTTATTTACTTACTTACCTCTGCCTTACCTTTTACTTACCAGTGGCTCTCAATCAGGTCCTCAGATACCACCAGTACTACTGGTTCTTTATTCTACCAGGTAGTTCATTACATTTACCTGCTGTCTCAGATATTCAAGCTAATTACAGCCAGTGAATGTAAATAACTGGTAATTAATTGGTCATTCAAAATATCTGTGAATGTTCTCATTCATCCAGGTCATGGTTATCCAAAGGAATTGAATCAAGTGCAAGTGGACTTGGTATATATCAGTGAAGACATTTCGCCTCTCATCCAAGAGACTTCATCAGTTCGTGCCTTTCTGCCTAGACCAAGCTAGTCTGGACTAGCTTGGTCTAGTGGAAAGGTGGTGTAACACAGTGGTGAAAATGCCCCTGTCCCAGCTTCTTTGGAACGTGTTGCAGGCATCACATTCAAAATGAGTGAATATTTGCAAAAAACAATAAAGTTTATCAGTTTGAACATTAAGTATCTTGTCTTTGTAGTGTATTCAATTGAATATAGGTCGAAAAGGATTTGCAAATCATTGTATTCTGTTTTTATTTATATTTTACACAGCGTCCCAACTTCATTGGAATTGGGGTTTGTACCATATCAAAGATATGGTACACTTTCATGTGTACTACTGTCATCTAATACCAACATCTACCTATGCTGTGACAAGGAAATATGTTGCCCTAGACATCAAGCAACGATAATTTTTTTCGCACGTATTGTCCAGTTTTAGTCTGAACCCAAAAAAATTCACCAAAAATGTCTCCCAGACCTTTCTCAATACACTTTCATGTGTACTACTGTCATCTAATACCAACATCTACCTATGCTGTGACAAGGAAATATGTTGCCCTAGACATCAAGCAACGATTATTTTTTTCGCACGTATTGTCCAGTTTTAGTCTGAACCCAAAAAAATTCACCAAAAATGTCTCCCAGACCTTTCTCAATCCTTGAGCCAGGGAGGGAAGACTAAATATCCAGGCCATCTTCAGGGCACATATATAAATCCACATGAACCCACCTGTATTTTAAACACAAAAAAGCCCTTAGGCTAGTTCCTTTCTTGAAAAGAGATTGTAGTACATGTTAGTTATTCATGGTTCATGGACACAGTATTAAGATGGCAGAGATGTACTGCTGTGATTATGTGACCATAGACCAGAAGGAGACTTCAAAGTGCCACAGCAAAATATTCCATCCATCCATATTTATTAATCCTACCTGTCTCTGTCTTGTTGAACTCGAGGCCCATGAGTGTTTTGAGGAGCCCAAGCTGGAGGCGGTACGGGAAAATAATGTGGAGCTGGTCCAGGACATCCTCAAAGACCTGACTCCCCTCACACAGAGGAGCAAAGCGGCCGATGAGCTGGCGCGCATCCTGAAGGAGCCCCACTTCCAGGTCAGGAGGTCAGGAATGATGTCTGTGATGCTAACCATGATAACATGACAACAAGAAACCTTCATCACCTTTCACCTTTCACTGTGAAAGAAGCTAAACAGATGGCATGGATGCAGACGGCAGTCATTTTTTAAATGGGTAGTCTGATGTCCAGGGTTTTTATTGTGTCCTACTTATGTAGCGTCAGACAAACTCATAGATTCCTTTTTTTTTGTCTGTGTGCAGTTTGAAGGTGCATTGAACAGTGAATTTAGCCTACTTCGCTCTACTGCTGGATCTCTACCAGGATCCTTAGCAGTTCCTCTCTAGAGAAGGGAAATACACCTTCTCTGGAGTCAGTAGTTCATACTTTTACTTGTTAACCTAGTGTTAACAATTTTTATTAACCAACGTTTTCGAATGTACATGCAAAATCCTTAAATTTAGATTATATATTTTGAACTACTTTTCTGTGATATGCATATCCATCTTTTCCTGCCACAGAAGTAACTCCTTCTACCGTAGGAGAAGACACATATGCATATTACTGAAAATCTTGTTTTTTAAAGATATTTGTTATTTACCACAGGTGGATTACAGAAATATTTACAAGACAAAAGTGTTTACAAAAAACCCCCCCAACAACAACACAAACAAGGAGACATTAAGACAGAAAAGAGAAAAGGGGGTGGGGTACCAGCCATGATGGGCAGTGTTGAGAAAGTGTGTTGTGGGGCATGTTGTTATTATGGGTTGTGATATTGGCGATGGGAAGATCTGAATCAGGGAGGTGGAGAGGAATCGGCTCTGGATAAACGGCAGTCCAGGCATTATGGAATGGACTCAGATGGTCCTTCAGGGTTTCTAGATAATGGTTGACTGATACTTTCATTCTGTCTTTCCAGTTCAGTGACATGTTTTCTTGGCCGCAGTCAGTGCTACTAAGATGAAAGTTTGGAGATATTGTGGGATTATAAGTGAGGAGAGATCGCCTACAGAAAGATGGAAGGGGAGAGGGGATGCTAAGGTTGGGGATCTCGAACAGCTTTCCCATGACCTCCAACCAAAACCATCCAACTGATTTGCAGAGCCAGAATACAGTGAAGTGGTTGTCTGATGCAGTGGGACAGCGTGGTTGTCTGATGCAGTGGGACTGTGCAGTTGTCTGATGCAGTTGGGACCACTCAGTTGTCCGATGCAGTGGGACAGCGTGGTTGTCTGGTGCAGTGGGACAGCGTGGTTGTCTGGTGCAGTGGGACAGCGTGGTTGTCTGGTGCAGGGGGACAGCTTGGTTGTCTGGTGCAGGGGGACAGCGTGGTTGTCTAGTGCAGTGGGACAGCGTGGTTGTCTGATGCAGTGGGACAGCGTGGTTGTCTGATGCAGTGGGGCAGCGTGGTTGTCTGGTGCAGTGGGGCAGCGTGGTTGTCTGATGCAGTGGGACAGCGTGGTTGTCTGATGCAGTGGGACAACGAGGTTTTCTGGTGCAGCGGGACAGCGTGGTTGTCTGGTTGTCTGGTGCAGTGGGACAGCGTGGTTGTCTGGTGCAGGGGGACAGCGAGGTTGTCTGGTGCAGGGGGACAGCGTGGTTGTCTGGTGCAGTGGGACAACGAGGTTTTCTGGTGCAGCGGGACAGCGTGGTTGTCTGGTTGTCTGGTGCAGTGGGACAGCGAGGTTTTCTGGTGCAGGGGGACAGCGAGGTTGTCTGGTGCAGGGGGACAGCGTGGTTGTCTGGTGCAGTGGGACAGCGTGGTTGTCTGGTGCAGTGGGACAGCGAGGTTGTCTAGTGCAGTGGGACAGCGAGGTTGTCTGGTGCAGTGAGACAGCGTGGTTGTCTGGTGCAGTGGGACAGCGAGGTTGTCTAGTGCCGGGGGACAGCTTGGTTGTCTGGTGCAGTGGGACAGCGAGGTTGTCTGGTGCAGGGGGACAGCTTGGTTGTCTGGTGCAGTGGGACAGCGAGGTTGTCTGGTTGTCTAGTGCAGTGGGACAGCGAGGTTGTCTGGTGCAGGGGGACAGCGAGGTTGTCTGGTGCAGTGGGACAGCGAGGTTGTCTGGTGCAGGGGGACAGTGTGGTTGTCTGGTGCAGTGGGACAGCGAGGTTGTCTGGTGCAGTGGGACAGCGAGGTTGTCTGGTGCAGTGGGACAGTGTGGTTGTCTGGTGCAGTGGGACAGCGTGGTTGTCTGGTGCAGTGGGACAGCGTGGTTGTCTGGTTGTCTGGTGCAGTGGGACAGTGTGGTTGTCTGGTGCAGTGGGACAGCGAGGTTGTCTGGTGCAGTGGGACAGCGAGGTTGTCTGGTGCAGTGGGACAGCATGGTTGTCTAGTGCAGGGGGACAGCGAGGTTGTCTAGTGCAGTGGGACAGCGAGGTTGTCTAGTGCAGTGGGACAGCGTGGTTGTCTGGTGCAGTGGGACAGCGTGGTTGTCTGGTGCAGGGGGACAGCGTGGTTGTCTGGTGCAGGGGGACAGCGTGGTTGTCTGGTGCAGGGGGACAGCGTGGTTGTCTGATACAGTGGGACAGCGTGGTTGTCTGGTGCAGTGGGACAGCGAGGTTGTCTGATACAGTGGGACAGCGTGGTTGTCTGATACAGTGGGACAGCGTGGTTGTCTGGTGCAGGGGGACAGCGAGGTTGTCTGATACAGTGGGACAGCGAGGTTGTCTGATACAGTGGGACAGCGTGGTTGTCTGATACAGTGGGACAGCGTGGTTGTCTGGTGCAGGGGGACAGCGAGGTTGTCTAGTGCAGTGGGACAGCGAGGTTGTCTAGTGCAGTGGGACAGCGAGGTTGTCTAGTGCAGTGGGACAGCGAGGTTGTCTGGTGCAGTGGGACAGCAAGGTTGTCTGGTGCAGTGGGACAGCGAGGTTGTCTGGTGCAGTGGGACAGCGAGGTTGTCTGGTGCAGGGGGACAGCTTGGTTGTCTAGTGCAGTGGGACAGCGAGGTTGTCTAGTGCAGTGGGACAGCGAGGTTGTCTAGTGCAGTGGGACAGCGAGGTTGTCTAGTGCAGTGGGACAGCGAGGTTGTCTGGTGCAGTGGGACAGCGAGGTTGTCTGGTGCAGTGGGACAGCGAGGTTGTCTAGTGCAGTGGGACAGCGAGGTTGTCTGGTGCAGTGGGACAGCGAGGTTGTCTGGTGCAGTGGGACAGCGAGGTTGTCTGGTGCAGTGAGACAGCGTGGTTGTCTGGTGCAGTGGGACAGCGAGGTTGTCTAGTGCCGGGGGACAGCTTGGTTGTCTGGTGCAGTGGGACAGCGAGGTTGTCTGGTGCAGGGGGACAGCTTGGTTGTCTGGTGCAGTGGGACAGCGAGGTTGTCTGGTTGTCTAGTGCAGTGGGACAGCGAGGTTGTCTGGTGCAGGGGGACAGCGAGGTTGTCTGGTGCAGTGGGACAGCGAGGTTGTCTGGTGCAGGGGGACAGTGTGGTTGTCTGGTGCAGTGGGACAGCGAGGTTGTCTGGTGCAGTGGGACAGCGAGGTTGTCTGGTGCAGTGGGACAGTGTGGTTGTCTGGTGCAGTGGGACAGCGTGGTTGTCTGGTGCAGTGGGACAGCGTGGTTGTCTGGTTGTCTGGTGCAGTGGGACAGTGTGGTTGTCTGGTGCAGTGGGACAGCGAGGTTGTCTGGTGCAGTGGGACAGCGAGGTTGTCTGGTGCAGTGGGACAGCATGGTTGTCTAGTGCAGGGGGACAGCGAGGTTGTCTAGTGCAGTGGGACAGCGTGGTTGTCTGGTGCAGTGGGACAGCGTGGTTGTCTGGTGCAGGGGGACAGCGTGGTTGTCTGGTGCAGGGGGACAGCGTGGTTGTCTGGTGCAGGGGGACAGCGTGGTTGTCTGATACAGTGGGACAGCGTGGTTGTCTGGTGCAGTGGGACAGCGAGGTTGTCTGATACAGTGGGACAGCGTGGTTGTCTGATACAGTGGGACAGCGT
This sequence comes from Lampris incognitus, assembly GCF_029633865.1. Lineage (NCBI taxonomy): Eukaryota > Metazoa > Chordata > Actinopteri > Lampriformes > Lampridae > Lampris > Lampris incognitus. The sequence goes on from NC_079227.1 coordinate 1,084,602, forward strand.
GGTTGTCTGGTGCAGGGGGACAGCGAGGTTGTCTGATACAGTGGGACAGCGAGGTTGTCTGATACAGTGGGACAGCGTGGTTGTCTGATACAGTGGGACAGCGTGGTTGTCTGGTGCAGGGGGACAGCGAGGTTGTCTGATACAGTGGGACAGCGAGGTTGTCTGATACAGTGGGACAGCGTGGTTGTCTGATACAGTGGGACAGCGTGGTTGTCTGGTGCAGGGGGACAGCGAGGTTGTCTAGTGCAGTGGGACAGCGAGGTTGTCTAGTGCAGTGGGACAGCGAGGTTGTCTAGTGCAGTGGGACAGCGAGGTTGTCTGGTGCAGTGGGACAGCAAGGTTGTCTGGTGCAGTGGGACAGCGAGGTTGTCTGGTGCAGTGGGACAGCGAGGTTGTCTGGTGCAGGGGGACAGCTTGGTTGTCTAGTGCAGTGGGACAGCGAGGTTGTCTAGTGCAGTGGGACAGCGAGGTTGTCTAGTGCAGTGGGACAGCGAGGTTGTCTAGTGCAGTGGGACAGCGAGGTTGTCTGGTGCAGTGGGACAGCGAGGTTGTCTGGTGCAGTGGGACAGCGAGGTTGTCTAGTGCAGTGGGACAGCGAGGTTGTCTGGTGCAGTGGGACAGCGAGGTTGTCTGGTGCAGTGGGACAGCGAGGTTGTCTGGTGCAGTGAGACAGCGTGGTTGTCTGGTGCAGTGGGACAGCGAGGTTGTCTAGTGCCGGGGGACAGCTTGGTTGTCTGGTGCAGTGGGACAGCGAGGTTGTCTGGTGCAGGGGGACAGCTTGGTTGTCTGGTGCAGTGGGACAGCGAGGTTGTCTGGTTGTCTAGTGCAGTGGGACAGCGAGGTTGTCTGGTGCAGGGGGACAGCGAGGTTGTCTGGTGCAGTGGGACAGCGAGGTTGTCTGGTGCAGGGGGACAGTGTGGTTGTCTGGTGCAGTGGGACAGCGAGGTTGTCTGGTGCAGTGGGACAGCGAGGTTGTCTGGTGCAGTGGGACAGTGTGGTTGTCTGGTGCAGTGGGACAGCGTGGTTGTCTGGTGCAGTGGGACAGCGTGGTTGTCTGGTTGTCTGGTGCAGTGGGACAGTGTGGTTGTCTGGTGCAGTGGGACAGCGAGGTTGTCTGGTGCAGTGGGACAGCGAGGTTGTCTGGTGCAGTGGGACAGCATGGTTGTCTAGTGCAGGGGGACAGCGAGGTTGTCTAGTGCAGTGGGACAGCGTGGTTGTCTGGTGCAGTGGGACAGCGTGGTTGTCTGGTGCAGGGGGACAGCGTGGTTGTCTGGTGCAGGGGGACAGCGTGGTTGTCTGGTGCAGGGGGACAGCGTGGTTGTCTGATACAGTGGGACAGCGTGGTTGTCTGGTGCAGTGGGACAGCGAGGTTGTCTGATACAGTGGGACAGCGTGGTTGTCTGATACAGTGGGACAGCGTGGTTGTCTGGTGCAGGGGGACAGCGAGGTTGTCTGATACAGTGGGACAGCGAGGTTGTCTGATACAGTGGGACAGCGTGGTTGTCTGATACAGTGGGACAGCGTGGTTGTCTGGTGCAGGGGGACAGCGAGGTTGTCTGATACAGTGGGACAGCGAGGTTGTCTGATACAGTGGGACAGCGTGGTTGTCTGATACAGTGGGACAGCGTGGTTGTCTGGTGCAGGGGGACAGCGAGGTTGTCTAGTGCAGTGGGACAGCGAGGTTGTCTAGTGCAGTGGGACAGCGAGGTTGTCTAGTGCAGTGGGACAGCGAGGTTGTCTGGTGCAGTGGGACAGCAAGGTTGTCTGGTGCAGTGGGACAGCGAGGTTGTCTGGTGCAGTGGGACAGCGAGGTTGTCTGGTGCAGGGGGACAGCTTGGTTGTCTAGTGCAGTGGGACAGCGAGGTTGTCTAGTGCAGTGGGACAGCGAGGTTGTCTAGTGCAGTGGGACAGCGAGGTTGTCTAGTGCAGTGGGACAGCGAGGTTGTCTGGTGCAGTGGGACAGCGAGGTTGTCTAGTGCAGTGGGACAGCGAGGTTGTCTGGTGCAGTGGGACAGCGAGGTTTTCTGGTGCAGTGGGACCCATGTGGGGGTGTTGCTGTGTGTGAAGCCACATGGTACCTTGTGTGAGTGGTGATGTGTGTGAAGCCACATGGTACCTTGTGTGAGTGGTGATGTGTGTGAAGCCACATGGTACCTTGTGTGAGTGGTGATGTGTGTGAAGCCACATGGTACCTTGTGTGAGTGGTGATGGGTGTGAAGCCACATGGTACCTTGTGTGGGTGGTGATGGGTGTGAAGCCACATGGTACCTTGTGTGAGTGGTGATGTGTGTGAAGCCACATGGTACCTTGTGTGGGTGGTGATGGGTGTGAAGCCACATGGTACCTTGTGTGGGTGGTGATGTGTGTGAAGCCACATGGTACCTTGTGTGAGTGGTGATGTGTGTGAAGCCACATGGTACCTTGTGTGGGTGGTGATGTGTGTGAAGCCACATGGTACCTTGTGTGAGTGGTGATGTGTGTGAAGCCACATGGTACCTTGTGTGAGTGGTGATGGGTGTGAAGCCACATGGTACCTTGTGTGAGTGGTGATGTGTGTGAAGCCACATGGTACCTTGTGTGGGTGGTGATGTGTGTGAAGCCACATGGTACCTTGTGTGAGTGGTGATGTGTGTGAAGCCACATGGTACCTTGTGTGAGTTGATGTGTGTGAAGCCACATGGTACCTTGTGTGAGTGGTGATGTGTGTGAAGCCACATGGTACCTTGTGTGAGTGGTGATGGGTGTGAAGCCACATGGTACCTTGTGTGGGTGGTGATGTGTGTGAAGCCACATGGTACCTTGTGTGAGTGGTGATGTGTGTGAAGCCACATGGTACCTTGTGTGAGTGGTGATGTGTGTGAAGCCACATGGTACCTTGTGTGAGTGGTGATGTGTGTGAAGCCACATGGTACCTTGTGTGAGTGGTGATGGGTGTGAAGCCACATGGTACCTTGTGTGGGTGGTGATGGGTGTGAAGCCACATGGTACCTTGTGTGAGTGGTGATGTGTGTGAAGCCACATGGTACCTTGTGTGGGTGGTGATGGGTGTGAAGCCACATGGTACCTTGTGTGGGTGGTGATGTGTGTGAAGCCACATGGTACCTTGTGTGAGTGGTGATGTGTGTGAAGCCACATGGTACCTTGTGTGGGTGGTGATGTGTGTGAAGCCACATGGTACCTTGTGTGAGTGGTGATGTGTGTGAAGCCACATGGTACCTTGTGTGAGTGGTGATGGGTGTGAAGCCACATGGTACCTTGTGTGAGTGGTGATGTGTGTGAAGCCACATGGTACCTTGTGTGGGTGGTGATGTGTGTGAAGCCACATGGTACCTTGTGTGAGTGGTGATGTGTGTGAAGCCACATGGTACCTTGTGTGAGTTGATGTGTGTGAAGCCACATGGTACCTTGTGTGAGTGGTGATGTGTGTGAAGCCACATGGTACCTTGTGTGAGTGGTGATGTGTGTGAAGCCACATGGTACCTTGTGTGGGTGGTGATGTGTGTGAAGCCACATGGTACCTTGTGTGGGTGGTGATGTGTGTGAAGCCACATGGTACCTTGTGTGGGTGGTGATGTGTGTGAAGCCACATGGTACCTTGTGTGAGTGGTGATGGGTGTGAAGCCACATGGTACCTTGTGTGGGTGGTGATGTGTGTGAAGCCACATGGTACCTTGTGTGGGTGGTGATGTGTGTGAAGCCACATGGTACCTTGTGTGGGTGGTGATGTGTGTGAAGCCACATGGTACCTTGTGTGAGTGGTGATGTGTGTGAAGCCACATGGTACCTTGTGTGGGTGGTGATGTGTGTGAAGCCACATGGTACCTTGTGTGGGTGGTGATGTGTGTGAAGCCACATGGTACCTTGTGTGGGTGGTGATGTGTGTGAAGCCACATGGTACCTTGTGTGGGTGGTGATGTGTGTGAAGGCACATGGTACCTTGTGTGGGTGGTGATGTGTGTGAAGCCACATGGTACCTTGTGTGGGTGGTGATGTGTGTGAAGCCACATGGTACCTTGTGTGGGTGGTGATGTGTGTGAAGCCACATGGTACCTTGTGTGGGTGGTGATGTGTGTGAAGCCACATGGTACCTTGTGTGGGTGGTGATGTGTGTGAAGCCACATGGTACCTTGTGTGGGTGGTGATGTGTGTGAAGCCACATGGTACCTTGTGTGGGTGGTGATGTGTGTGAAGCCACATGGTACCTTGTGTGGGTGGTGATGGGTGTGAAGCCACATGGTACCTTGTGTGGGTGGTGATGTGTGTGAAGCCACATGGTACCTTGTGTGGGTGGTGATGGGTGTGAAGCCACATGGTACCTTGTGTGGGTGGTGATGTGTGTGAAGCCACATGGTACCTTGTGTGGGTGGTGATGTGTACTCTGTGCAGGACCTGGAATTAGAGGATTTTTTGGTTGCATGACATGGAGAATGTGTTATTTCCTATGCTGTGCCAGTTGATGTCTGACTGATGTATATTCAAGTCTGCTGTCCATTTGTCTATTGGCATTGACATGGCATTGACATGGTGACGAAAGACTGTAGATGTGGTACAGTATTTGTTGGGTTGAAAGGAATCTAACTTTAGTAATAAGGGAGGAGTGAAGTTGTGGAAGTTATGGATATCAGTTTTCTTTTTCATGGTCTCTTTCAACCGTATGTACTGGTTGTGGCAGTGGTGGGTCAGGTGTGTGTTTGCTTAAGAAAGTCTAAGGTGATGAGAGAGCTGCCATTGAAACGGTGCCCCGGGCTTGTTACTCCTCTGCATTTCCATGCAGGAAGTTGATGGGATCCTTATTGATTTTAGACATAGGCTGGTGCCAGATAAGGGTGAGAGTAGAAGGAGATAGAGACAGTCTGAGGTTAAGTGTGTCATTTGCTTCCCACCAGGCTGTGAGTCTAGTATTTACGGTGCTAGATTTGAAGCGGCTGTGGGTTTTGACTGATTTATCTATGATTCTTACAGATGGTCTGTTCAAGATCAAGCTAGGAAGAATTGGAGTTGCTTGTCTGTTGCCGGATATACTGAAGCTGGTGGAGGAAGGAGTAGTGGTAAAACTTTGGTGCATCAAGCCCGCCATGTTGTTAGGGCTTTTGGCATGTAGTTATTTTGATTCTGGGCCTTTTACCTTTCCAGTATAACAAATTGACTGTTGAATTTAGGGAGGAGACCCAGCCTAGGGCGGGGATTAACAGGGGTCATGGCAAATCGCTTTTTTGTTCTAAAATTTATTTCTTATTTTTCCCTTTTTCTCCCAATTTAGTGGCCAATCGATCCCTATTTAAGTTCAATCCCCCACCCTCATACTGCATGCGTTCGCCAACTGCATTGCTCCGGCCGGCAGTCTGGAAGGAGACGCCTCGCCACTTCCATGACAAGGCGACTCCAGGCTGAACCACTGATTTTTCCGACACACACAGAGACGCATTCATGTGGTACGGATCTGATGGGACCGAGGCGCGAACCCCGGTCCCCAGTGGGCAACTGCATCGACACAAGGCCGATGCTTAGACCGCTACACCACCGCGGACTCGCAAATAGCTTATTTTTGAGAGAATTTTCATTTTGATGGTGGCAATATGGGCAATTAAAGAGAGTAATAATACTCGCTACATTTTTATAGCACTTTTCTAGACATCCAAAGCACTTCGCAGTGAGGTGGAGTATCCATGCATCCTAGGATCTGTGGGTTGCAGTGGCATGTATAACTGAGTGTCGTCAGCATAAACATAGTAAAAGACATCATGATTTTAAATAACTCAACGTTGTGTCCACATGAACCGATTCAACTTCCTGGGAAGGTGCAATAAGGTGCAATCACCGCCAGTTCAGAGTTGAAACACTACAGACCACGTGGCAGCTCCTGACGCCCAGCATTAGGTGTCAAGAGCTGTATTGAGAAAAACTTAAATGAGAATTTAAGAAGTTATTTACAGAATAAGAGTTATTTACAGGGTAGTGCAGGTTTTATGCAAGGTTTCCATATACAGAGAGCACAGTAGGGAACATAGAAAGGGGGTGGGGGTGGGGAGTGGGAGGGCGGCAGTGTCTGGGGACTTATTAGAAAGAGGCCTACTGCTGTAGGGAAGAAGCTGTTCTTGTGGCGTGAGGTTCTGCTGTATAGATCTAATCCGGTTGCCAGAGCAGAGTGTTTGGAGAGACCATGGCTTGCTTGTTTGCTTTATTACTTCTAAAAGAGGGAAATCCACCTATGCCATGTCGTTTTCACTTACTTTTGAATCTTTCAGTTGTCTCCATTTCTCAAACAGATACACAATGTTGACCTGGTGGTGAGATAGTATGTCATAATTCTTGTATTCAGTGGAGCACTTGTGTTGTCGTAGTCCTCCTCATAGCTTGTTGTCATTCATGGCGTCATGGTAGTAACTTTAACTTATTGTAACTGACACCATCAGTGCTGTCGTTTTCATCACTGGTATGATCATTATCATCTTAACCACTGCCACTGTTGCCTTTCACATACTTACCATGCTGTATCATCATCAACGTCTTGATGCAGTCTCAATAATCCAGGTAAGAAAATCACAGGAATTTGAATCAGTTCATCTGGACACAACGTTTATTGACAGAAACGTTTCTTCATCTAATGCCCCTTTTCCACTACATGGTACCGGCTCAACTCCATTCGACTTTTTCGTTTTCCATTACTGGAAAGTTCCAGCATTTTGGTAGCTGTTACCACTTTTCTGGTACCATCTTTGTCAAGGTTCCAAAAAAACTGGAGCGGATACCAAAATCAATGCAGACCAGCTACACTGAGGGGTGCTGTTACAGTGATGGAAAACCACACTCTGCGAGGCGAGTCGAGTTGAGTCGAGATGGTACCATGTAGTGGAAAAGGGGCATAAGTGACCTCTTCAGTCAAAACTGACTGCAGGTATCCCCACCTTTGTTTATACGGGTGGGGATACCTGCAGTCAGTTCAGACTGAGAGTGATGACTTTGATAGATTACTGACTAACTGATTGACTGATGACTTAGATTAGACTTAGACGAGTGACGCAACGCATCTGCCAGTAAACGTTGTGTCCAGATTAACTGATTCAACTTGCTTTGAATATCCTCATCAATGCTATTTCTTGCTGTTATTGAACCACAGTCCCTGCTGGAGACCCATGACACAGTGGCATCCAAAAACTATGAGACTCCTCCGCCAAGCCCTTGTGCCTTCATGGATGCAGCCCTCAACAGCCAGCCCATTCCTCCTGATGCGATCCGGATGGTGGGCATCCGAAAGGTGTCAGGGGAGCATCTGGTATGACCACCACATTCAGGACCTACCCGTAGTGGTACAATGGGTTCAGTGCCTCATGTTTGGGTTTCATTCTGACTGGACTCACCTCTGTAACAATACTTACCTTCATTCAGTGTGTAAAATTGATGAGAACACCCAGAGACCGCTAAGGTGTGAGGAATAAGGCATTCCTGATCCAACCCGGTTTCAGTCCAACGTAAAATGTATAGTGGTGTATAGTAATGGCCTTTAATTCTGCCCAAACCAAATATTGACTTCACTTTTGAGGATTGCTCAACATTCTCACTTTTGAGTTTTGTACGCCTTCCCAGCTAGCATTTTAGCATTTTGTTTAGCTTAGATATGTGTGTTAGTTTGGATGTATGTGTTTTTGTAGTTCTTGTAATTTGGATATGTGTGTTTTTAAAAAAAAATTATTTCTGATTTTTCCCTTTTTTCACCCAATTTAGTGGCCAATCAATCCCTATTTTAGTTCAAACACCCACCCTCGTACTTCATGCGTTCGCCAACTGCATCTCTCCGGCGGCAGTCTCGAAGGAGACGCCTTGCCACTTCCGTGACAAGGCGACTCCAGGCCGAACCACTGCTTTTTCCGACACACACAGAGATGCATTCACGTGACGAACACAAGCCGACTCCGCCCTCCTCCCGAAGATAGCGCTGCCAATTATTGCTGCTTCACCGAGTCCGGCCATAGTCGGATCTGACGAGACCAGGCCCCGGTCCCCAGTGGGCAACTGCATCGACACATGTGTCATTTCATTTCATGTGCGCAAGTGCATAAAATGAAACGACAAATAAAGTGTTTCTGATTCTGCCTCTGATTATACTGGTGCACTCCGTCATGTGCAGCTACCTCAGACATGTATGTCAGTAAGCTGCTAACATGTATTTTAGCATCTCTGATATAGTCTCTGCACCTTATCACCTCTTATTTCACCTGTGTAAGTCAGTCCTTGTGTATATATGTGGAGGTTGTTGTGTTGGAGTGTTATTATTCTATGTTAAGTACACTGAGAGAGCCACGACACCAGAGTCACATTCCATGTTTGTGTAAACTACATGGCCAATAAACATGATTCTGATTCTGATGTTCCATGTAACACAAAGTTAACAAAATAATTCTTGACATTTCACTCACATGTTAGAATGTGCAATAAACTTCCCATCCCATTGGCCTTCTTTACGAAAATCCTCTTTGTTGTGTGTGTTTGAATAGGGAGTCACATTTCGTGTGGAGAGCGGTGAGCTGGTGATCGCCAGGATTCTGCATGGCGGTATGATCGACCAGCAGGGCCTCCTCCATGTTGGTGACATCATCAAGGAGGTAAATGGAAAGGAGGTCGGCAATGACCCCAAAGTGCTGCAGGAGATGCTGAAGGAGGCCAGTGGCAGCGTGGTCCTGAAGATTTTGCCCAGTTACCAGGAGCCCCACACCCCACGACAGGTCAGTCAATAGGCTGTAGACTTCCTACATGAACTAACAATCATCTATCGTCAATCAACTGGTGTATACCAGTACAGAGTATGATGCCACAATCTGATATTTTACATGCTGTGACGTTTTACAAAGGTGACCAAGAAGGAGCTCATTATCACCTGAACCCACAACTCAGTATCTACTACTACTTTTGGCTGCTCCCGTTAGGAGTTGCCACAGCAGATCCTCCACTGCGATTCATTGATAACCATGAATATTTAAATTCTGCCAGACGATTGTAAAGAATTCTAATCATATTGTGTAGATCTAGTCTTGTGACTTCATGTTGTTTTTTATTCATGGACGTTTTAAGTGTTGCTCTTTGACTCCCCGTTCAAACCAGCGTTCCTCCCTATCAAGGATGTGCGCATCCTCATCCCTGAAAGAGTGGCCACTGGTCTGTAGATGGTGTAGACCAGGGATAGGTAACATGGTCCAGAAAGGTCCGATGTGGGTGCAGGTGTTTGTTCCAACCAAGCAGTTACACACCTGATTCTATTAGTCAACCAATAGTCTTTGCTAAGGACCTTGATTTGTAGACACGTGTGTAACTCCTTGGTTGGAACAAAGACCTGCACCCACACCGGACCTTTCTGGACCATGTTGCCTATCCCTGGTGTAGACTGTGGATTCCTGGCCTGTGGATGGTGTAGACTGGAGTCCTGGCCTGTGGATGGTGTAGACTGTGGAGTCCTGGCCTGTGGATGGTGTAGACTGTGGAGTCCTGGCCTGTGGATGGTGTAGACTGTGGAGTCCTGGCCTGTGGATGGTGTAGACTGTGGAGTCCTGGCCTGTAGATGGTGTAGACCAGGCCTAGTCAATCCGGCCCGAGGATTACTTTTTTCCGGCCCTTTGATCAATTTTTATTAGAACATTAAAAATGATAATGTATTTTCCCACGAAGAAAAATCAGTTTTTGGGCAAGGATGCGCTTCCATTCAATTTCCTCCAATGGGAGACTGCTTTGTCCCGCCCCTAACTGCTCCCAACGCTCCCTACGTGCGTGCCACCAGCTGCCAAGCTACTGAGTGTGCCGCGCTAACCTGCTTGCTGCTGCTAAGTAGCAAACAAAATAACCCCAAAATGTCACTGTCCACTTTGAAAAAGAGGAAAGTTGACAATGAAAATTGCCAATTTAATAACGAATGGACTGAGAAATCATCACCTTCTTAAAATAATGGCCTCAGTCATATTTTCAAGTTTTTCAAAAAACACAATAAACTGACAAATTTTGTTTCAGTTTCAGTTTATTCTGTTTTTTGAAAAACTTGAAAATTTGACTTAGGCCATTATTTTAAGAAAGCGACGAAATGTATATTTACTAATATCGGAACGAAGCCGACATGTTTGCTGTGTAACGAGTCTATCGCTGTCTCAAAAGAATATAATTTGAGGAGACAAATCAACATTCAACACTCAAGCTTCAACACACATTTTCCAGAAGGGTCGGAAGCACGCAGACAGAAGGTGCAGAGCCTAACCGAGAACTATGAGCAGAGACGAGCTGTCGTGGCCCGGTCATGTTCCCAGCAAGCGAGGACTACAATAGCCTCCCTTGGCGTAGCATGGATTCTCACGAAAAAGAAAAACCCCTTCACCGACTCAGATACTATGGAAGAGTGCATGCTAGCCGTTCTAGAGGACGTGGTGATGGATGAAAAGGTAAAGAACAGTATCATTTCATCTATTCGGACAATACCAGTGTCCGACACGACTACAGTTAGAAGAGTCGAAGCACTAGCAACGGATGTTTCCGAAACGCTTTGGGACAAGTTAAGAAAGGTGGAGGTAATGTCCCTCGCTGTTGATGAGTCTACCGATGGCGGCGATATCGCAGAGCTGTGTCTTCATGTGAGATTCTTTGCTGGCGAGTGCTTTCGTGAGCATGTGCTGGGTTTAATTACCTTGGAGGGACAAAAAACCGGTCGATTAACTTTTGAGAAGATTGTTTCATTTTTCAGCAGGTCAATAAGCTGGTCACAGATGGAGCCCCTACCATGTCGGGGAGAGTGCAGGGACTCGCCTTGCTGCCCTCACACCACAGATGAAACCACTGCGCTGTCTGAGACATCAGAGCGTTCTCTGCGCAAAACTGAGGGTGACTTGAAAAGCACCATGGACAATATGATGCCAATGATCAACTTCATCAGAGCCACATCGAGCCTACAGCACCGCTTGTTTCGTAAACTTTTATCAGATATGTCAGCTGGGCACGGTGACTTACTTTTACACAGTGACCTGAGATGGCTAAGTAAGGGTAACGCACTGAAAAGGGTCTATGAACTCAGGCACGAGATCGTTGCCTTTCTGCGCAGCTTAGCCCAAATGCTAGACGAGGAGCACATGGCAGATGTGTGTTTTTTAAGGGACATTTTCCACCACTTGGACGGACTTAATCTGCAATTGCAAGGTCAGGACAAAACTGTTAGCAACATAGTGGACAACCTGAATGGATTTAAAAGGAAACTGGAGTTATTTTCTACCGACCTGACCCCCACGAAAATGCTGCACTTTCCAACACTACATGATTTGATCGACAACTCGTCATCAGTACAGATTACCCCAGTGATGACAGCATTCGTTGACAAACTGGTTGTGAATTTTGCTGCGAGGTTTGGTCATTTCAATATACCCGCAGAGGTGACGCTATTTACCAAGGACGTCTTTGCTGCTGATGCTGGGGGAGAGTTGGCAGCCAAAGCCAAACAGGTGCTCACGTCACTGGATGAAGGCTCCCTGCAGTTAGAACTGATAGACATCCAAGCATCATCTGATTTAAAGCAAAAACTTAAATCTGTGGGATGTGAGCAGCTTTGGGTGCAACTTAACCAGGTCCAGTTCCCAAACAGCGGAAGGTTGGCTCTCTTCCTACTGACTATGTTTGGTACAAGATATACCTGCCAGTCAAGCCTCTCACATATGAATGCAATAAAAACGAACACACGTGCCTCCCTTACCCACCTCCACCAGTGTCTGCGGATTGCTGTCACTTCCTGTGAGCCTAACTTTACAGCTCTTGCAAGTCAAATAAGTGCAATTTTAGTCACTGATTAGACAACAAATAGTCAGAGCACTGGTTTCTAAATGTATCTTTGGCTGAGGCCATTTCTTATGTTAAATGAGAAATGGTTGAGATAACTGACACTAGTGATTTGATGGTTTGCCTCTGTTGCATTTTGCCTCAAAGAAAGGGGGGGGTGTGATGATTGGGTGTTGTTACACGTTCTGCCCACAAGGTGACACTAGCTGTTAGTACTTACCTGAGAGAACTAGATCGGTTTAGATGAAGAAGACACTAAGAATGCACATAGATGTAACTGAATGAGTTGTTTAATAAATGAGTTAAGAGTGGAATAAAACAAGCCTCATCCTTGTAAACCTGAAAATAACACTCTCTCTGTCTGTCTCTGTCTCTCTCTGTCTCTCTCTCTGTCTCTCTCTGTCTCTCTCTCTGCTTCTGTCTCTGTCTCTGCCTCTCTCTCTGCTTCTGTCTCTGTCTGTCTCTGTCTCTGTCTCTCTGTTTCTGTCTCTCTCTGTCTCTGTCTCTGTCTGTCTCTCTCTGTCTCTGTCTCTCTCTCTGTCGCTCTCTCTGTTTCTGTCTCTGTCTCTCACTCTGTCTCTCTCTGTTTCTGTCTCTGTCTCTCTGTCTCTCTCTCTGTTTCTGTCTCTGTCTCTCTCTGTCTCTCTCTCTGTCTCTCTCTCTGTTTCTGTCTCTGTCTCTCTCTGTCTCTCTCTCTGTCTCTCTCTCTGTTTCTGTCTCTGTCTCTCTCTGTCTCTCTCTCTGTTTCTGTCTCTGTCTCTGTCTCTCTCTCTGTCCCTCTCTCTGTTTCTGTCTCTGTCTCTCTGTCTCTCTCTCTGTTTCTGTCTCTGTCTCTCTCTGTCTCTCTCTCTGTTTCTGTCTCTGTCTCTCTGTTTCTGTCTCTGTCTCTCTGTCTCTCTCTCTGTTTCTGTCTCTGTCTCTCTCTGTCTCTGTCACTCTCTCTGTCTCTCTCTCTGTTTCTGTCTCTCTGTCTCTCTCTGTCTCTGTCTCTCTGTCTCTCTCTCTGTTTCTATCTCTCTCTGTCTCTGTCTCTCTGTCTCTCTCTCTGTTTCTGTCTCTGTCTCTCCCTGTCTCTGTCTCTCTGTCTCTGTCTCTCTCTCTGTCTCTCTCTCTGTTTCTGTCTCTGTCTCTCTCCGTCTCTCTCTCTGTTTCTGTCTGTCTCTCTCTGTCTCTCTCTCTGTTTCTGTCTCTCTCTGTTTCTGTCTCTGTCTCTCTGTCTCTCTCTGTCTCTGTCTCTCTCTGTCTCTGTCTCTGTTTCTGTCTCTGTCTGTCTCTGTCTCTGTCTCTCTCTGTTTCTGTCTGTCTCTCTCTGTGTCTCTCTCTGTTTCTGTCTCTCTCTGTTTCTGTCTCTGTCTCTCTCTGTCTCTGTCTCTCTGTCTGTCTCTGTCTCTCTGTCTCTCTGTTTCTGTCTCTGTCTCTGTCTCTCTGTCTCTGTCTCTCTGTCTCTCTCTCTGTTTCTGTCTCTGTCTCTCTCTGTCTCTCTCTCTGTTTCTGTCTCTCTGTCTCTGTCTCTCTGTCTCTCTCTCTGTTTCTGTCTCTGTCTCTCTCTGTCTCTCTGTCTCTGTCTCTCGAGCGGAAGTGAGTGGAACTGCGAGTGAGTGAACGGAGTGACAGCTTTTTTTTGCTTCAGTGTGAGCGAAAATTCTATGCTTTCTCTTTCTTTTTTGTGTTTATTTTCGTGATTAGTTTAGTTTGTTGTTAGGTGGTGCTGGTTATTTTTATTTTTTTTGGGGTGTAGTTTGGTAGTGCGGTTGGCAGCCGGGCACTATGCCCGTTGTCAGTAGTAGTGCGGAGCTGGAGAAGTTGACATGCTGTTCAGTGGAGGAGGCCAGCTATGCTGTTGGGTGGAGGAGGCCAGCTATGCTGTTCAGTGGAGGAGGCCAGCTATGCTGTTCAGTGGAGGAGGCCAGCTATGCTGTTGGGTGGAGGAGGTCAGCTATGCTGTTCAGTGGAGGGGTCAGCTATTCTGTTGGGTGGATGAGGCCAGCTATGCTGTTGGGTGGAGGAGGCCAGCTATGCTGTTCAGTGGAGGAGGCTAGCTATGCTGTTCAGTGGAGGAGGCCAGCAATGCTGTTGGAGAGGTTGTCGGCTTTGAAAGTGTGAAGTATGCTTCACGAATGAACAAAGCTGTTGTCATTTTCCTAGATGACGTGGCCAAAGGTGAAGAGGTGGTGGAAAATGGCGTCGTGATTCGTGATTCTTTCACCTGTTCTCCCATTGGTGAACCTGGCAAAGAAGATAACCATTTCAAACGCACCTCCGTTTATTAAAAATGAAGTGTTAGCCATGGAGCTGTCACATTTCGGGCAGCTGGTGTCCCCCATTAAACTGGTTCTGCTGGGGTCCAAGTTGCCAAAACTAAGACACGTTGTGTGTCACAGAAGACAGGTCTTCATGATCCTCCAGGACAGCACGGGTGATTTAGACCATACTTTCACTGTCAAAGTGGACGGTTTTAGTTATAATGTGTTTACCACCTCTGAGACGATGAAATGCTTCGGTTGCAGAAGGACATTTGGTTTGGTCTTGCCCTGAGGCCGGAGAGCAGACCAGCTCGAACCCGCCTAAAGCACCGCAGCCTGAAGCACCGCAGCCTGAAGCACCGCAGCCTGAAGCCGAGTCTGACTCGCCCGGTGCACAGCAGCCTGCAGAGAAAGTAGAGGAGACCAAGGCAGACATGCAGGACGGAGCAGACTGAGAAGCAGGACCAAGCTAAGAGTGGAAATGAAGCCGATAATACCCAGACCAGAGAGAAATCAGAAAAACACAAGCTGACAGAGGAGAAGAACTGTAACAAAGATACAAAAGCTGCGGTGAAAGTGTGGAAAGTGTGGTCAGTGATGAACTGATAGATGAAAACATGTCTACGGAAGAGAGTGGTTTAACAGCTAAACGTAGTAAAAGGAAAATGTCTGACAAAGAGCAGGGTGGTGCCGAGGCTAAGAAAGTGTTGGATGATTCTTCTGATGAGGAAAGTGAGTGGACACCATCACAAGAGGATGAAACCATTTTTTATCCCCTTGAGAAAATAAGGACATTTTTAACTGAAACTAAAGGGCAAAGGGCGGTTAAAACCGAACAGTTATTCCCCGATTTGAGATCTTTTTTCAGGTCTGTGGCACGGCTGAGGAAGGAAGAGGGGGCTTTCAGTGACCAAGAGGTTTACCGGCTCAAGAAAATTACAACAAAAGTCAAAGCACAGTTAATCGTTGATGACTAAGACAAAATTTGTTCTCCTCATATTGTTTGTATGTGCTTTTCTTGTTGCAGAGACAACTTCTTTCCCTTTCATGGCTGATTTGAAGATAGGGTCTTTAAATATAAATGGAGCCAGGAGCGATGTGAAAAGAGCTTCTCTTTTCAAATTGGTAGAATTGAAGGGGTTGGATGTGGTCTTTATTCAAGAAACTCGCAGTGATGCCGTGAATGGAAGTGACTGGAGGAAGGAGCGGCCTGAGGAGGTCATCCTAAGCCATAAATTAGCTAACAGTGGTGGCGTTGGTGTGCTTTTCTCAGAGAGTTTTAGTCTCTCTTCTTCTGAGGTAGAAGAAATAGTGTGTGGTCACATTCTAAAAGTCACAGTACAATATGAAGGTGCAAAATTAATTTTTGTGAACGTTTATGCTCCAGTTTCGGGCGTTGAGAGAATGGGATTGCTGAACATCTGATGTGATGTAATGCACAATCGTACCGATTTTATTTTTTGTTTCTGGGAAGAGATTTCAATTGCACGGAAAATGCCAAACTAGACAGGAACCATCTAGAGCCTCATCCCGCTTCATCTGCCAAACTTAAGCGGCTGATTGAAACCCATGGCTAAAAGATGTTTGGAGAGGTTTTAACAGGGGTGACAGGCGGTACACCTGGAGTCGCTCCAAGGACAATTTGTTATCTCTGGCCAGACTTGATCGTTTTTATGTTTTAAACATCACTTTGGTATCTTTAAATCAAGTCAAATACCTCCTGTTGGTTTTTCTGGCCATTGTCTTGTTCAGTGTTCTTTTTTCATTCAGAATGTTAAGGTACAGAGTGCATATTGGCATTTTAACACTGGTCTTCTACATGATAGATCTTTCAGAGAGGCTTTTGAATTTCTACGGGCTTTACATAGAAAAAGCAAATCTACTTTTTCTTCAGTACAGCAATGGTGGGATATAGGAAAGAGCAAAATAAGACAATGATGTCAGCAGTATACTCGCAATGTCACTAAGCAAATTACCAGGTCTCTTAAAGAACTGGAGGCTGAAGTAGTAGAATTACAGAGTTTAGTGGATTCTACAGGAAATCAAGGGCATATTGAAGCCCTTACAGCTAAAAAGGCTGCCTTAGCCAACCTGTTGGGCACTACAGCACAGGGAGCTCTGGTCCATTCACGTTTCACGAATGTGTCTCAAATGGATGCCCCATCACAATTGTTTTTTTTTTTTTTTGGTTTGGAGTGAAGGAATGGTCAGAGGTAGATCATTCATCCATTACGCTCTGATGATGGAACCACAATAACGAGAACCCCTGAGATCTGCAGATATGCCACCTACTTCTACAAAGAACTGTTTAAAAGTGAATTTGTGGAGGATTCAGAGTTGGCTAGTTCTTTTCATGCTGGGCTACCTCAGGTGGACGCTGATACCAATGTGGTGTTGGATGCAGAACTGTCTCTGAATGAACTGTATACTGCTCTCATGAGCCTGGGAAACGGAAAAACACCTGGCATTGATGGACTGCACATTGAATTTTATAAGTCCTTTTGGTCTGTGATCGGCAAAGATTTGCTGGAGGTGCTTCAGGACAGTTTGTGCAGAGGACAACTCCCGCTGAGCTGTAGAAGGGCAGTTATCACTTTGCTGCCAAAAAAGGGAGATCTACAAGACCTGAAGAACTGGAGACCTGTATCTCTGCTGTGTGGGGGGTATTAAATCCTCTCTAAAGTTTTAGCCTCTAGACTTAGAGAGGTGATGAGTAAGGTCATTTATGTTGACCAGACTTACTGTGTGCCCAGCAGATTGATAAGTGACAATATCATCCTAACTGGGCATGTTTTGGAACTCTCTGGCTCAGTGGGTATAGATACTGGTCTCATTTGCATAGACCAGGGAAAGGCTTTTGACCGGGTTGAACACAAGTATCTGTGGTAGACGCTAAATGCTTTTGGGTTCAGCCCAGGTTTCATAGCCAAGATCCAGGGACTGTACCGTGACATTGTGAGTACACTAAACATTAATGGTGGTTTGGCTGCACCTTTCATTGTACAGAGGGGAGCACATCAAGGATGCTCACTTTCTGGAATGCTGTACTCCCTTTCCATCGAGCCTTTTCTTCACAAACTCAGAAAAGAACTCACAGGTGCTTTTTTCCCAGGTTGCACTTCAGCTGTAAAAATCTCAGCATATGCAGATGATGTTATGGTATTAACAAACAGAGAGATATTGATAACTTGCAGGGGACTGTAGATCTTTTCAATAGTATCTCATCTGCTAAGGTAAACTGGGAAAAAAGGGAAGCTGTGATGGTTGGGAAAAGGCCACTAGATAATTTAATTCTACTGGGAGGGCTGACTTGGAAAAAGGAGGGATAAAGTACTTGGGAGTTTTTTTGGGTGAAGAATCTGTGTTGGAAAAGAACTGGGAGAATGTTTTAGAAAAAATAGAAGGCCGGCTTAAAAAGTGGAAGTGGCTCTTACCAAGCATGTCTTACAGAGGGAGGACACTTGTATTCAACAATCTAGTGTCCTCCTCATTATGGCACAGATTAGTTTGTGTTGACCCCCCTCCAAATTTACTTTCAAGAATTCAAGCTGTTCTAGTGGATTTTTTTTAGGATAAATTACATTGGATTCCCCAGGCTGTTCTTTTTCTCCCAAAGGAGGAAGGAGGACAAGGACTTGCACATTTGGCCAGTAGAGGCGCTGCGTTCCGCCTTCAATTTCTCCAGAGACTGCTTTATGGCCCGAAAGACTTGGTGTGGAGGCCACTGGCATGCACAGTTTTGCAGAAGTTTGGTGGTCTGGGACTGCATGACTCACTGTTCCTCATGGATTTAAAGACTCTGAAGTTCCAAACCAGCCACCTTTCTACCGCAGAGTCTTCACTGTGTGGAAGATGGTGGTGAAAGAGAGAACAATGCAAAGGGACTCCCTGTACTGGTTGTTGAGGGAGCCTGTGGTGCATGGAGGACGTATGAACACCCCCTGCTGGGCAGGATCGGCAGTCACAGCAGTGTTTTGCAGAGCAGGTTTTCTCACCCTTGAATCGGTGGTGAACACTGCTGGACCTGACTTGAGCAATGCAGCTGCTCTTGCGGCTGGTCTGGGACTGCGTTCTGTGAGGATCATCAACAAGCTGCTTGACCACTGGAGACGCTGTCTGACGAGACATGAATCCGTCCTGTTAAATGAATACAGCAATGGTTTGATCGTGCCTAATGTAGACGATCCTTTTCCTTGTTTAAGTATTCGTCCCAGTTTTGATGACTGTTCAGGTTCTTTTTTGAATGAGAAGAGAAGTACTTTTCTAAATTTAGAAGAAGCAAAAGGCAAATTACTATATGGAACGATGGTTAAATGTCTAAACAAGGGTAAACTACACAATCGTGTTGACACACCTTGGCGAAGTCATCTGGGCTTGGGAGTCTGTCAGACCTGCTTGGAGGGGTTTATACAAACCACCATTAACAAAGAAGGTTGCTGACTTACAGTGGAGACTTGTACATGGGATAGTAGCAGTTAATGCTTTTCTTTCTGGTATTGGTCAGGGTGTGAGTGATAAATGTCTTTTTTGCTCTTACAAAGAAACTGTTTTCCACTGTTAGCTGGAGTGTGTGCGCCTTTTACCACTGTTCATGTTGTTGCAGAGTTTATTCAACAAGGTAGGGGAGGTTTTCTCCAAGCACATGTTCACTCTGGGGTTTAACTTTAAACAAACTGTAAAAGAAAAATGTCAACTGATGAATTTCACCCTGGGACAAGCACAAATGGCCATATATGTCAGCAGGAAGAGGAAGATGGACAACTCAGTAGACACTGATGTAAAGCTGCTGTTTACTAGGATGGGAAAGGCCAGGATAATGATCGACTTCAATTATTACAGAGAAATGAAAGATATCCAGCAGCTCAGTGTTGTCTGGGCTTATAGAGATGTGTTGTGTTGTCTGGGCTTATAGAGATGTGTTGTGTTGTCTGGGTTTATAGAGATGTGTTGTGTTGTCTGGGCTCATAGAGATGTGTTGTGTTGTCTGGGCTTATAGAGATGTGTTGTGTTGTCTGGGTTTATAGAGATGTGTTGTGTTGTCTGGGCTCATAGAGATGTGTTGTGTTGTCTGGGCTCATAGAGATGTGTTGTGTTGTCTGGGTTTATAGAGATGTGTTGTGTTGTCTGGGCTTATAGAGATGTGTTGTGTTGTCTGGGCTTATAGAGATGTGTTGTGTTGTCTGGGCTTATAGAGATGTGTTGTGTTGTCTGGGCTTATAGAGATGCGTTGTGTTGTCTGGGTTTATAGAGATGTGTTGTGTTGTCTGGGTTTATAGAGATGTGTTGTGTTGTCTGGGCTTATAGAGATGTGTTGTGTTGTCTGGGTTTATAGAGATGTGTTGTGTTGTCTGGGTTTATAGAGATGTGTTGTGTTGTCTGGGCTTATAGAGATGTGTTGTGTTGTCTGGGTTTATAGAGATGTGTTGTGTTGTCTGGGTTTATAGAGATGTGTTGTGTTGTCTGGGCTTATAGAGATGTGTTGTGTTGTCTGGGCTTATAGAGATGTGTTGTGTTGTCTGGGTTTATAGAGATGTGTTGTGTTGTCTGGGTTTATAGAGATGTGTTGTGTTGTCTGGGCTTATAGAGATGTGTTGTGTTGTCTGGGTTTATAGAGATGTGTTGTGTTGTCTGGGTTTATAGAGATGTGTTGTGTTGTCTGGGCTTATAGAGATGTGTTGTGTTGTCTGGGTTTATAGAGATGTGTTGTGTTGTCTGGGTTTATAGAGATGTGTTGTGTCATCTGGGTTTATAGAGATGTGTTGTGTCGTCTGGGTTTATAGAGATGTGTTGTGTCGTCTGGGTTTATAGAGATGTGTTGTGTTGTCTGGGTTTATAGAGATGTGTTGTGTCATCTGGGTTTATAGAGATGTGTTGTGTCGTCTGGGTTTATAGAGATGTGTTGTGTCGTCTGGGTTTATAGAGATGTGTTGTGTTGTCTGGGTTTATAGAGATGTGTTGTGTTGTCTGGGCTTAAGGAGATGTGTTGTGTTGTCTGGAGAAATGATGCGATTTACTTTTTATTTTTACATATTTATTTATTTGCTTGTGGTTTGAATATGATTGTATTTTATCAAAATAAAAGTTACTTTTAAAAAGTCAATTTCTCTGACTCTCTCTGTCTCTGACTCTGTCTCTGTCTCGCTCTCTCTCTCTTAGTCTCTGTCTCTGACTCTGTCTCTGTCTCGCTCTCTCTCTCTTAGTCTCTGTCTCTGACTCTCTCTGTCTCTGACTCTGTCTCTGTCTCGCTCTCTCTCTCTTAGTCTCTGTCTCTGACTCTCTCTGTCTCTGACTCTGTCTCTGTCTCGCTCTCTCTCTCTTAGTCTCTGTCTCTGACTCTGTCTCTGTCTCGCTCTCTCTCTCTTAGTCTCTGTCTCTGACTCTCTCTGTCGCTCTCGCTCTCTCTCAGTTCAGTACATTTCAGTTCAACATGTGCTTTATTGGCATGACATACGTTTGTGTACATATTGCCAAAGCATGTAAAACAACAACACAATACAACAATGATTATAATAATAACAACAATACAACAATGATTATAATAATAACAACAACACAACAATGATTATAATAATAACAACAACACAACAATGATTATGATATTAAACAACAACAGTAGCAACAGGGGCCGTCCCCCACTGTCTCTCAGGTTGTGGCAAGATAATATAAATCTTGCTGCAATGCTCGCCACTGCCCCCCTCCCAGGACCCCCCACAGCTTACCTGTGTCCTCCATGTCCTGCTACTCTGGAGTCACATGTTCCAGCTCCTGGACAAAAGCCCAGCGCTGTTTTTGACATTTGTCACATTTAAGGAGGAAGTGTCCCTCTGTCTCCACCTCATCTGTCCTGCACTGACCACATGTTCGATGCTCTTTTGGCAACCAGGTCTTTTTGTGTCTCCCCTTTTCAATGGCGAGACTGTGGTCACTGAGCCTGTATTTGGTGAGGGTCTGTCGCTGCTTCCTGTCTCTGATAGTTAAGAGGTGTTCTTCCAGATCATAGTTTGTTTTTAGGGCCCGAAAGACTTCTAGTTTGTTTTGGGTTTTGATTTCAGCGTTCCAATGTTTCAGATAATTGTTCTTGCTTTGTTTTATAGCTGATTTATCCTCATGTTGGTTTGTTTTATAGCTGATTTATCCTCATGTTGGTTTGTTTTATAGCTGATTTATCCTCATGTTGGTTTGTTTTATAGTCTGATTTATCCTCATGTTGGTTTGTTTTATAGTCTGATTTATCCTCACGTTTGTTTGTTTTATAGTCTGATTTATCCTCGTTTGTTTGTTTTATAGTCTGATTTATCCTCATGTTGGTTTGTTTTATAGCTGATTTATCCTCATGTTGGTTTGTTTTATAGCTGATTTATCCTCATGTTGGTTTGTTTTATAGTCTGATTTATCCTCATGTTGGTTTGTTTTATAGTCTGATTTATCCTCGTTTGTTTGTTTTATAGTCTGATTTATCCTCATGTTGGTTTGTTTTATAGCTGATTTATCCTCATGTTGGTTTGTTTTATAGCTGATTTATCCTCATGTTGGTTTGTTTTATAGCTGATTTATCCTCATGTTTGTTTGTTTTATAGCTAATTTATCCTCGTTTGTTTGTTTTATAGTCTGATTTATCCTCATGATTGTTTGTTTTATAGCCGATTTATCCTCATGATTGTTTGTTTTATAGTCTGATTTATCCTTTTTTTGTTTTATAGTCTGATTTATCCTCATGTTGGTTTGTTTTATAGCTGATTTATCCTCATGTTTGTTTGTTTTATAGCTAATTTATCCTCGTTTGTTTGTTTTATAGTCTGATTTATCCTCATGATTGTTTGTTTTATAGCCGATTTATCCTCATGATTGTTTGTTTTATAGTCGGATTTATCCTTTTTTTGTTTTATAGTCTGATTTATCCTCATGTTGGTTTGTTTATAGCTGATTTATCCTCATGTTGGTTTGTTTTATAGTCTGATTTATCCTCATGTTGGTTTGTTTTATAGCTGATTTATCCTCATGTTGGTTTGTTTTATAGTCTGATTTATCCTCATGTTGGTTTGTTTTATAGTCTGATTTATCCTCATGTTGGTTTGTTTTATAGCTGATTTATCCTCATGTTGGTTTGTTTTATAGTCTGATTTATCCTCATGTTGGTTTGTTTTATAGCTGATTTATCCTCATGTTTGTTTGTTTTATAGCTAATTTATCCTCGTTTGTTTGTTTTATAGTCTGATTTATCCTCATGTTGGTTTGTTTTATAGCTGATTTATCCTCATGTTGGTTTGTTTTATAGCTGATTTATCCTCATGTTTGTTTGTTTTATAGCTAATTTATCCTCGTTTGTTTGTTTTATAGTCTGATTTATCCTCATGATTGTTTGTTTTATAGCCGATTTATCCTCATGATTGTTTGTTTTATAGTCTGATTTATCCTTTTTTGTTTTATAGTCTGATTTATCCTCATGTTGGTTTGTTTTATAGCTGATTTATCCTCATGTTTGTTTGTTTTATAGCTAATTTATCCTCGTTTGTTTGTTTTATAGTCTGATTTATCCTCATGATTGTTTGTTTTATAGCCGATTTATCCTCATGATTGTTTGTTTTATAGTCTGATTTATCCTTTTTTTGTTTTATAGTCTGATTTATCCTCATGTTGGTTTGTTTATAGCTGATTTATCCTCATGTTGGTTTGTTTTATAGTCTGATTTATCCTCATGTTGGTTTGTTTATAGCTGATTTATCCTCATGTTGGTTTGTTTTATAGTCTGATTTATCCTCATGTTTGTTTGTTTTATAATCTGATTTATCCTCATGTCGGTTTGTTTTATAGTCTGATTTATCCTCATGTTTGTTTGTTTTATAGCTGATTTATCCTCATGTTGGTTTGTTTTATAGTCTGATTTATCCTCATGTTGGTTTGTTTATAGCTGATTTATCCTCCTGTTGGTTTGTTTTATAGTCTGATTTATCCTCATGTTTGTTTGTTTTATAGCTGATTTATCCTCATGTTGGTTTGTTTTATAGTCTGATTTATCCTCATGTTGGTTTGTTTATAGCTGATTTATCCTCATGTTGGTTTGTTTTATAGTCTGATTTATCCTCATGTTGGTTTGTTTATAGCTGATTTATCCTCCTGTTGGTTTGTTTTATAGTCTGATTTATCCTCATGTTTGTTTGTTTTATAGCTGATTTATCCTCATGTTGGTTTTTTTATAGTCTGATTTATCCTCATGTTGGTTTGTTTTATAATCTGATTTATCCTCATGTTGGTTTGTTTTATAATATGATTTATCCTCATGTTGGTTTGTTTTATAATCTGATTTATCCTCATGTTGGTTTGTTTTATAGCTGGTTTATCCTCATGTTTGTTTGTTTTATAGCTAATTTATCCTTGTTTGTTTGTTTTATAGTCTGATTTATCCTCATGATTGTTTGTTTTATAGCTGATTTATCCTCATGTTGGTTTGTTTTATAGCTGAGTTATCCTCATGTTGGTTTGTTTTATAGTCTGATTTATCCTCATGATTGTTTGTTTTATAGTCTGATTTATCCTCATGTTGGTTTGTTTTATAGCTGAGTTATCCTCATGTTGGTTTGTTTTATAGTCTGATTTATCCTCATGTTGGTTTGTTTTATAGCTGATTTATCCTCATGTTTGTTTGTTTTATAGCTGATTTATCCTCATGTTTGTTTGTTTTATAGCTTATTTATCCTCGTTTGTTTGTTTTATAGTGTGATTTATCCTCATTTTGGTTTGTTTTATAATCTGATTTATCCCCATGTTGGTTTATTTTATAGTCTGATTTATCCTCATGTTGGTTTATAGTCTGATTAATACTCATGTTTGTTTGTTTTATAGCTGATTTATCCTCATGTATGTTTGTTTTATAGCTGATTTATCCTCGTTTGTTTGTTTTATAGTCTGATTTATCCTCATGATTGTTTTATAGCTGATTTATCCTCATGATTGTTTGTTTTATAGTCTGATTTATCCTCATGTTGGTTTGTTTTATAATCTGATTTATCCTCATGTTGGTTTGTTTTATAGTCTGATTTATCCTCATGTTGGTTTGTTATATAATCTGATTTATCCTCATGTTGGTTTGTTTTATAGTCTGATTTATCCTCATGTTGGTTTGTTTTATAGTCTGATTTATCCTCATGTTGGTTTGTTTTATAGTCTTGATTTATCCTCATGTTGGTTTGTTTTATAATCTGATTTATCCTCATGTTGGTTTGTTTTATAGTCTGATTTATCCTCATTTTGGTTTGTTATATAATCTGATTTATCCTCATGTTGGTTTGTTTTATAGTCTGATTTATCCTCATGTTGGTTTGTTTTATAGTCTGATTTATCCTCATGTTGGTTTGTTTTATAATCTGATTTATCCTCATGATTGTTTGTTTTATAGTCTGATTTATCCTCATGTTGGTTTGTTTTATAATCTGATTTATCCTCATGTTGGTTTGTTTTATAGTCTGATTTATCCTCATGTTGGTTTGTTTTATAATCTGATTTATCCTCATGTTGGTTTGTTTTATAGTCTGATTTATCCTCATGTTGGTTTGTTTTATAATCTGATTTTTCCTCATGTTGGTTTGTTTTATAGTCTGATTTATCCTCATGTTGGTTTGTTTTATAGCTGATTTATCCTCATGTTTGTTTGTTTTATAGCTAATTTATCCTCGTTTGTTTGTTTTATAGTCTGATTTATCCTCATGTTGGTTTGTTTTATAGCTGATTTATCCTCATGTTGGTTTGTTTTATAGCTGATTTATCCTCATGTTTGTTTGTTTTATAGCTAATTTATCCTCGTTTGTTTGTTTTATAGTCTGATTTATCCTCATGATTGTTTGTTTTATAGCCGATTTATCCTCATGATTGTTTGTTTTATAGTCTGATTTATCCTTTTATTGTTTTATAGTCTGATTTATCCTCATGTTGGTTTGTTTTATAGCTGATTTATCCTCATGTTTGTTTGTTTTATAATCTGATTTATCCTCATGATTGTTTGGTTTATAGTCTGATTTATACTCATGTTTGTTTGTTTTATAGCTGATTTATCCTCATGTTTGTTTGTTTTATAGCTGATTTATCCTCGTGTTGGTTTGTTTTATAGTGTGATTTATCCTCATTTTGCTTTGTTTTATAGCTGATTTATCCTTATGTTGGTTTGTTTTATAGCTGATTTATCCTCATGTTGGTTTGTTTTATAGCTGATTTATCCTCATGTTTGTTTGTTTTATAGCTGATTTATCCTTATGTTGGTTTGTTTTTTAGGTGATTTATGCTCATGCTGGTTTGTTTTATAGCTGATTTATCCTCATGTTGGTTTGTTTTATAGTCTGATTTATCCTCATGTTGGTTTGGAATGAAGTGCTGGCCTGAGGTTGGTTGGTCTTAGTATTTGTTAAAGGGTTATTGAGTCTCAGAACCAGCTGCTTCAGGGGACTCTTTTCGGGGTTCAGTTCTTGGGTTTTCAGAGCTTTAAATTGCAATCTATTTGTTGGGCTTGTATTTAAGTGTATCCAGAAATTTAGACATCTTTTTTGTACATTTATCAATAATGGAAACCAGCCTAACTCTGCCCTACATGCGTTGTTTGGTGTTTTCCTTTTTATTTTCAGAATCATTCTACAGAATTCCGCATGTAGGGTTTCTGCTGGATGCTTGTCCCATCTAGTGTAGCTGGAAAGACTGAGGGGACCCCATACCTCACTTCCATATAGCGCAATGGGCAGAATTACACTATCAAACAGTTTGCACCAGATGGAGATTGGTATATCAATGTTAAATAATTTAAATTTAATTGCATATAGAGCTCTGCAAGCTTTTTGTTTTAGGTTATTCACTGCCCTACTGAAACTCCCTGATGCTGTAATGATTAGACCAAGGCAAGTATACTGCATCGTATGCTCTAAGGTGATGCTACCTAGAGTCAACTGGTATCTATTTCCCTGACATCTGGGCTTCTTCTGGAAGACCATTACTTTTGTCTTTTTTGGATTTATTGCCAGGGCCCAGTGCTGGCAATAGTCCTCAAGCAGGTCTAGTAGTTGTTGCAGCCCATCTGCGGTTGGTGACAACAAAACTAGATCATCTGCATAAAGCAAAACTTTTACTTCCATGTCATACAGGGGGAGACCTGGGGCTGCACACTGTTCCAGCTGTACCGCCAGTTCATTAATGTATATATTAAACAGTGTTGGACTAAGTCCACAGCCCTGTCTCACCCCTCTATTCTGAGTGAAGAACTCAGTGTGTTTGTCTCCAATCTTAACTGCACATTTGTTGTCCGAATACATTGACTTTATTATGTCATACACTTTACCCCCTACACCACTTTGTAAAAGTTTATGGTATAGTCCTTCATGCCAAATAGAGTCGAAAGCTTTTTTGAAGTCAGTAAAACAAGCAAATATTTTTCCCTTTTTGGTTTGATTTACATTTTCATTTATGAGGGTGTGTAGAGTGTAAATATGGTCCATAGTCCAGTGATTTGGGAGGAAGCCAATTTGACCTTTGCTCAGGACATTGTGTTCGTTAAGGAGGGTTAGAATTTGATTGTTCAAAATGCTATTAAACACCTCCCCCAGACTACTGCTCACACAAATGCCTCTGGAATTATTGGGATCCAATTTGTCTCTATTTTTATGAATAGGAGTTATAAGCCCTTTGCTCCAGGTGTCAGGAAAATATCCCAAACTTAGAACAATGTTGAACAACTTGAGTACTGCCCTTTGCAGCTCAGGTGTGCTGTTTTTAAGCATCTCGCTTCTGATGCTGTCAAGGCCACAAGCTTTATTGGGTTTTAAGGATTTGAGCTTCTGTGCCAATTCTTCTTGTGTTATTGGAAAATCCAGTGGGTTTTGGTTGTCTTTTATAGAGCATTCGAGCAACTGTAATTTTTGTTTGATCAGATTGTAATTGGAATTTGAGTGTTCTTGTTGAATTTCTGAATAGATATGTTCAAAATGATTTTTCCAAATTTCTCCATTTTGGATAGGCAGGTCTTGTGGTTTTGTAGAGCTCAACTTATTCCACATTTCCCAGAATTGGTTTTGATTCAGGGAATTTTCTATTTCCTGTAGGGTTCTATCTACATGGCTTTGTTTTTTCATTCTTAATGTGTGTTTATATAGATTTAATGTTTCGCTATATTTCTTTCTGTTGTGGGTCCTTGGTAGGACCATGTTTGCTGCCGTCTGAAAGATATAATTGATTTCATTGACACCTTGGTTGGTACTGTCCTTATTAGTTTCAAACGGTTTGTTAATTAAGTTAATAATCATATTAAGTAATTTGGATGAATTCAGGATATT
Organism: Lampris incognitus; assembly: GCF_029633865.1. NCBI lineage: Eukaryota > Metazoa > Chordata > Actinopteri > Lampriformes > Lampridae > Lampris > Lampris incognitus. Next base: position 1,111,942 of record NC_079227.1, read on the forward strand.
GATACATTTTTCTTCACTGTCTGGAGCCCATCTGTAGGTGTTATTAATTTTGAACAACTTGCTGGGCTCCTCTATAGGCATTTGAGTCAGGTTAATAGTTTTGAAGAAAATCATAATTTGTTTATGGTCAGAAAGAGGAGTTTGTTGTCTGACAGTAAATGCGTTGAAGGAGGTGGGGTCCATGTCAGTTATTGCATAGTCAACTACACTAGCTCCAAGACCTGAACAACATGTGAACCTTCCCAGAGAGTCTCCTCTGATCCTCCCATTAAGCGTGTACAGGCCAGAGGCGTGACAGAGGTGCACTAGCTCCTTACCAGCCTTGTTCACAGTACGGTCAAGGGAGCTCCTTTTAATGAGGCTTGGTGAGAGGTACAGGGAATGTTGACCAAACACATGTCTGTTACCCTGAGGGTCAATGGTATCACTTACTGAACCTGTTCTTGCGTTAAAATCTCCGCACAGCAGCACATTTCCCTGGGCCTGGAAAAGGCTTACCTCTTCCTGGAGGTTACTCAGGAAATCCTCATCACAATATGGAGATTCAGTTGGGGGAGAATATAGAGCACAGAGATAGATATCTTTGTTTGATATGCCAATTTTATTGCTGAGTTTTAGCCAGCAGTGGGATGTTCCAATTTTAATTTTTGAAGTGTGGTTGGCTAAACATCCTCTGTACCAAATCAAAATACCTCCGGAGTCTCGTCCACGATGTACTGAGTTGAGTTTATTTGATGGAATAATTATTTCTTTGTAACCTGAGGGACAGTGGGTGGTTATGTCCTCACGACACCAGGTTTCAGTTAATATGACTATGTCGACATTATCGATGTGTTTTAAGTAGTCAGGGTCTCTACTCTTCATCCCAGAGGAAGATGAGAGGAGACCCTGGATGTTCCAACAAGAGACAGAAAAAGAACGCATGAAATGAAAACATACAGTGAGTCTCTTTTGTGAGACAGAGAATTATTAAGTTACACTGGAAGAAGACATATATAAAATATAATGATAACTCTTACCAAATACCTCACTATCGATATTGTGGGCATTATTATACACACCCAGAGCCAAATCAACACTCAGGATTCCCCTGTGTAAGTGGTTACCCCATCAAGACCTGATGAGACATAGAGGTCGCCCTAGATGTTGCTAAAAAGAGACCTCAGGTCTTAAAGAGTTAAAGGCAAACACCAGAGCAGTGAGAACAGTCAGGCAGCTCAAGCTCAGAAAGTCATATGACTCTGGTGTACTGCAGCCTTCCGGAATCCCAGATGACATCCAGACCCACATCATGATACCCACACATGGTTATATGACTCTGGTGTACTGCAGCCTTCCGGAATCCCAGATGACATCCAGACCCACATCATGATACCCACACATGGTTATATGACTCTGGTGTACTGCAGCCATCCAGAATCCCAGATGACATCCAGACCCACATCATGATACCCACACATGGTTATATGACCCTGGTGTACTGCAGCCATCCAGAATCCCAGATGACATCCAGACCCACATCATGATGTCCACATAAAGTTACATGACTCTGGTGTACTGCAGCCATCCAGAATCCCAGACGACATCCAGACCCTCATCATGATGTCCACATAAAGTTACATGACTCTGGTGTACTGCAGCCATCCAGAATCCCAGACGACATCCAGACCCTCATCATGATGTCCACACAAAGTTACATGACTCTGGTGTACTGCATCCATCCAGAATCCCAGACGACATCCAGACCCTCATCATGATGTCCGCATCATATCGATAAATTGCCATGCCCTAGTCTGTAGTGCACAGAATAGTGGGGGAATTATGTGGCTTGGACTGGCAGTCTTTTCTGTGTGTGTGTGTGTGTGTGTGTGTGTGTGTGTGTGTGTGTGTGTGTGTGTGTGTGTGTGTGTGTGTGTGTGTGTGTGTGTGTGTGTGTGTGTGTGTGTGTGTGTATTTTACCCATGCAGCAGTGTGGAGCACAGGGTGTGCAGCACCTCCTTTACCTCTCCCAGCTCGGTCTTGGCTGGGGCGGTGGGTGTGGGAGGGAGGGGGCTGGGCTCCTGCAGCAGCATAGCTTTGTGGCCTGTGCTGTGGGGGACAGGCTCTGTCAAGTGTTGTTGTCTTTTTGTTTTTCGGAGGGATTTGGTGCACAGGTTTCTTGGACCTGGGGGAAGCAGCATGTAGGTGTGGGGGGGGGTGTAGGGCTTTCAGCCCAAAGATGAGTATGGAATATGGGGCTGGGGGGGGGGTCCAGGTATTGCTGTGTGCTCTGGGGGGGAAAGGGGGGTATCTGGGGATGTGGGAGGGTTCTGGTCTGTAGTCTCCTACTGATGGAGGATAAGTGGGTGTGGTTGGGTTGCGGCCCAAAGCAACATCTTTTAGGGTCCTCGCAAAAATCCGCACCCTCTCCTTGTGAAGGTGCAGTCCGTCGTAGAGGTGATGGAGGCTGATGCCTGAATGGTGAGCCAGGTGGACATTGGGAAGAGCAGCACAGCCTCTGCTGATGTCTGTGTTGATTCCATGGATTATATGGGGTGGGGTGTCACGCCGTGGCAGGAGTGTTGACACCACAATCCAAGCCTCTGGGAATTCTCCACTTGCTCTCTCTGCCACTCTACGCACCGCCACAGCCGTGTCACTGCGCAGATAGTGCAGGTCATTGGTCCCGGTGTGGATGATGATGCATTGTGGGCTCCCAAGAGATTCCTTGTTCAGGAGCTGTAGTGCATGGCCAGTAGTGCTGCATCGTTTTGCTGTCACGTGATATCCGGGGAATAGTTTCTGAGGGTCCATGAACTTCTGGTTTGAGTCCATAAGCAGGGCTACGTGTGGGCGCTGTTTGTTTGTCTTGGTGGGAGGAGATTGGTTGGGTGGCAGGGGTTGTGTGTTTTGTGTGAGGGGTGTCTGTGTCTGTGTGAGTGGTCTCTGTATCATGTTTGTTGGTTGTTCTAGTGTCAGGGGAGGTATGATGGTCTGTATGGGTGTTAGTGGCATTGTTTTGGGAGACTGAAGCCCTGGCCCTGGTGTTCTCTTGGAGCTCTGTCCTAAGATCCTCCATCTGTTTCATGAGGTTCCTCTCTTTCAGTATCGCCTCCTTCTCTAGTTGTGCTACTTGGGAATGGAGGTTTTGGTTTTCCACCTGTAGCTGCTTCATGGTCTCTTGTAGCTCTAAGACAGTCAGTCTGTTCTCTGTTCTCAGCTGTTCCACCTCCTCCCTTAGCTGCTGGATGGAGCTGGTGGTGGTGTCAGAAAACCTGGCCTGGGTGAACTCCCTAAACTCGACAAAGTCCAGTTCCAGCAGGGCCAGACTCTCCCTCAGCTGCCTGTCAGTGGCAGAGAGGGAGAGGGAAAGGGGAGGGGGAGGAGGGGGCTGCTGCGTGTTGTGGGGGCTCATCGTCAGAAGGGGGAAGGGGAGGGGCTGCTGCGTGTTCTGGGGGCTCATCGTCAGAAGGGGGAAGGGGGAGGGGCTGCTGAATGTTCTGGGGGCTCATTGTCAGAAGGGGGAAGGGGAGGGGCTGCTGAATGTTCTGGGGGCTCATTGTCAGAAGAGGGAAGGGGGAGGGGCTGCTGCGTGTTGTGGGGGCTCATTGTCAGAAGGGGGAGGGGGAGGGGCTGCTGCGTGTTGTGGGGGCTCATTGTCAGAAGGGGGAGGGGGAGGGGCTGCTGCGTGTTGTGGGGGCTCTGTAGGTAGCTGGTCTCTGTGGTTGTCTACCTCTGTCTTAAGCAGAGGGAAAACCTCTTCAAAAAAGTTCAGGCTCTCCTCGTTTCCCTGTAGCTGTATAGCTCCTTTAGTGTAGTATGTGTAGTATGTGTGTAGCAGTATAGCTCCTTTAGTGTAGTATGTGTAGTATGTGTGTAGCAGTATAGTTCCTTTAGTGTAGTATGTGTAGTATGTGTATAGCTGTACAGCTCCTTTAGTGTAGTATGTGTAGTATGTGTGTAGCTGTATAGCTCCTTTAGTGTAGTATGTGTAGTATGTGTGTAGCAGTATAGCTCCTTTAGTGTAGTATGTGTAGTATGTGTGTAGCAGTATAGTTCCTTTAGTGTAGTATGTGTACTATGTGTGTAGCAGTATAGCTTCTTTAGTGTAGTATGTGTAGTATGTGTGTAGCAGTATAGTTCCTTTAGAGTAGTATGTGTAGTATGTGTGTAGCAGTATAGCTTCTTTAGTGTAGTATGTGTAGTATGTGTGTAGCAGTATAGTTCCTTTAGAGTAGTATGTGTAGTATGTGTGTAGCAGTATAGTTCCTTTAGTGTAGTATGTGTAGTATGTGTGTAGCAGTATAGTTCCTTTAGTGTAGTATGTGTAGTATGTGTGTAGCTGTATAGCTCCTTTAGTGTAGTATGTGTAGTATGTGTGTAGCTGTATAGCTCCTTTAGTGTAGTATGTGTAGTATGTGTAGTATTGTATAGCAGTATAGCTCCTTTAGTGTAGTATGTGTAGTATGTGTGTAGCAGTATAGTTCCTTTAGTGTAGTATGTGTAGTATGTGTGTAGCAGTATAAGTCCTTTAGTGTAGTATGTGTAGTATGTGTGTAGCAGTATAGCTCCTTTAGTGTAGTATGTGTAGTATGTGTGTAGCAGTATAGTTCCTTTAGTGTAGTATGTGTAGTATGTGTGTAGCAGTATAGCTCCTTTAGTGTAGTATGTGTAGTATGTGTGTATTAGTATAGTTCCTTTAGTGTAGTATGTGTAGTATGTGTAGTATTGTGTAGCAGTATAGGTCCTTTAGTGTAGTATGTGTAGTATGTATGTAGCAGTATAGCTCCTTTAGTGTAGTATGTGTAGTATGTGTGTAGCAGTATAGCTCCTTTAGTGTAGTATGTGTAGTATGTGTGTAGCAGTATAGCTCCTTTAGTGTAGTATGAGTAGTATATGTGTAGCAGTATAGTTCCTTTAGTGTAGTATGTGTAGTATGTGTGTAGCAGTATAGTTCCTTTAGTGTAGTATGTGTAGAATGTGTGTAGCAGTATAGTTCCTTTAGTGTAGTATGTGTAGTATGTGTGTAGCAGTATAGCTCCTTTAGTGTAGTATGTGTGTAGCAGTATAGTTCCTTTAGTGTAGTATGTGTTTAGCAGTATGGTTCCTTTAATGTGGTATGTGTAGTATGTGTGTAGCAGTATAGCTCCTTTAGTGCAGTATGTGTAGTATATGTGTAGCAGTATAGTTCCTTTAGTGTAGTATGTGTAGTATGTGTGTAGCAGTATAGCTCCTTTAGTGTAGTATGTGTAGTATGTGTGTAGCAGTATAGTTCCTTTAGTGTAGTATGTGTAGTATGTGTGTAGCAGTATAGCTCCTTTAGTGCAGTATGTGTAGTATGTGTGTAGCAGTATAGTTCCTTTAGTGTAGTATGTGTAGTATGTGTGTAGCAGTATGGCTCCTTTATTGTAGTATGTGTAGTATGTGTAGTATGTGTGTAGCAGTATAGCTCCTTTAGTGTAGTATGTGTAGTATGTGTGTAGCCGTATAGTTCCTTTAGTGTAGTATGTGTAGTATGTGTGTAGCAGTATAGCTCCTTTAGTGTAGTATGTGTGTAGCAGTATGGCTCCTTTAGTGTAGTATGTGTAGTATGTGTGTAGCAGTATAGCTCCTTTAGTGCAGTATGTGTAGTATGTGTGTAGCAGTATAGTTCCTTTAGTGTAGTATGTGTAGTATGTGTGTAGCAGTATAGCTCCTTTAGTGTAGTATGTGTAGTATGTGTGTAGCAGTATGGCTCCTTTAGTGTAGTATGTGTAGTATGTGTGTAGCAGTATGGCTCCTTTAGTGTAGTATGTGTAGTATGTGTGTAGCAGTATAGCTCCTTTAGTGTAGTATGTGTAGTATGTGTGTAGCAGTATAGTTCCTGTAGTGTAGTATGTGTAGTATGTGTGTAGCAGTATAGTTCCTTTAGTGTAGTATGTGTGTAGCAGTATAGCTCCTTTAGTGTAGTATGTGTGTAGCAGTATGGCTCCTTTAGTGTAGTATGTGTAGTATGTGTAGTATGTGTGTAGCAGTATAGCTCCTTTAGTGTAGTATGTGTAGTATGTGTGTAGCAGTATAGTTCCTTTAGTGTAGTATGTGTAGTATGTGTGTAGCAGTATAGTTCCTTTAGTGTAGTATGTGTTGTATGTGTGTAGCAGTATAGTTCCTTTAGTGTAGTATGTGTAGTATGTGTGTAGCAGTATAGCTCCTTTAGTGTAGTATGTGTAGTATGTATGTAGCAGTATAGTTCCTTTAGTGTAGTATGTGTAGTATGTGTGTAGCAGTATAGCTCCTTTAGTGTAGTATGTGTAGTATGTATGTAGCAGTATAGTTCCTTTAGTGTAGTATGTGTAGTATGTGTGTAGCAGTATAGCTCCTTTAGTGTAGTATGTGTAGTATGTGTAGTATTGTATAGCAGTATAGCTCCTTTAGTGTAGTATGTGTAGTATGTGTGTAGCAGTATAGTTCCTTTAGTGTAGTATGTGTAGTATGTGTGTAGCAGTATAGCTCCTTTAGTGTAGTATGTGTAGTATGTGTGTAGCAGTATAGCTCCTTTAGTGTAGTATGTGTAGTATGTGTGTAGCAGTATAGTTCCTTTAGTGTAGTATGTGTAGTATGTGTGTAGCAGTATAGCTCCTTTAGTGTAGAATGTGTAGTATGTGTGTAGCAGTATGGCTCCTTTAGTGTAGTATGTGTAGTATGTGTGTAGCAGTATGGCTCCTTTAGTGTAGTATGTGTAGTATGTGTGTAGCAGTATAGCTCCTTTACTGTAGTATGTGTAGTATGTGTGTAGCAGTATGGCTCCTTTAGTGTAGTATGTGTAGTATGTGTGTAGCAGTATGGCTCCTTTAGTGTAGTATGTGTAGTATGTGTGTAGCAGTATAGCTCCTTTAGTGTAGTATGTATAGTATGTGTGTAGCAGTATGGCTCCTTTAGTGTAGTATGTGTAGTATGTGTGTAGCAGTATGGCTCCTTTAGTGTAGTATGTGTAGTATGTGTGTAGCAGTATGGCTCCTTTAGTGTAGTATGTGTAGTATGTGTGTAGCAGTATGGCTCCTTCCTCCTCCTGTTTGTAGTGTTGACGGATGGCAGCTTTCCATGCTGACAGCTGTGTGGTGTGGCAGATTAAGTTGTGTGTTAGTGGTTTTCCATGCATGCAGATAACGTCGTGTATAGTGTGCCTGGGTTGTCATACAGATAAAGTTGTGTATAGTGTGTCTGTGTTGTCATACAGATGAAGTCGTGTATAGTGTGTCTGGGTGTCATACAGATAAAGTCGTGTATATTGTGTCTGGGTTGTCATACAGATAAAGTTGTGTATAGTGTGTCTGGGTTGTCATACAGATGAAGTCGTGTATAGTGTGTCTGGGTTGTCATACAGATAAAGTCGTGTATAGTGTGTCTGGGTTGTCATACAGATAAAGTTGTGTATAGTGTGTCTGGGTTGTCATACAGATAAAGTCGTGTATATTGTGTCTGGGTTGTCATACAGATAAAGTTGTGTATAGTGTGTCTGTGTTGTCATACAGATGAAGTCGTGTATATTGTGTCTGGGTTGTCATACAGATAAAGTTGTGTATAGTGTGTCTGGGTGTCATACAGATGAAGTCGCGTATAGTGTGTCTGGGTTGTCGTTCAACACTTTCTCCTTGTGTGTCTTCCTAGCCTGCGCGCTCTTGCAGTCCGCCGGGTAATTCAACACACTAGATTCAGTTGGCTTGGTTTCCATGACGACCGGTGATATTTACCACCAACAAGGGGTTTTTTGTTGTTTGTTTGTTTGTTTGTTTTGCTGGCTAACGTTAGCTAATTAGATTACTTCCCATCCTGTGTCCTGGTTTTTTATGCACATCAGATTCTACTGTACATGTCCTCCCTTTTCCTCTGCCTCGGCAGATGGCGTGTTTCTTCTGGTTGGATCCGTAACGTTAGACCAGGTAAGTCAGATCAGGTCACGTTAGACCAGGTCACGTTAGACCAGGTAACGTTAGACTAGGTAACGTTAGACCAGGTCACGTTAGACCAGGTAACGTTAGACCAGGTAACGTTAGACCAGGTCACGTTAGAGTAGGTAACATTAAACCAGGTAACGTTAGACTAGATAACGTTAAGACTAGGTAACATTAGACCAGGTAACGTTAAGACTAGGTAACGTTAGACCAGGTAACGTTAGCCCAGGTAACGTTAAGACTAGGTAACGTTAGACCAGGTCAAGTTAGACCAGGTAACGTTAGACCAGGTAACGTTAGACCAGGTAATGTTAACACTAGGTAACATTAGACCAGGTAACGTTAGACCAGGTAACGTTAGACTAGATAACGTTAGACCAGGTAACGTTAGACCAGGTAACGTTAAGACTAGGTAATGTTAGTCCACGTAACGTTAGACCAGGTCACGTTAGACCAGGTAATAGACCAGGTAACATTAGACCAGGTAACGTTAGACTAGATAACGTTAGACCAGGTAACATTAGACCAGGTAACGTTAGACCAGGTAACGTTAGACTAGATAACGTTAGACCAGGTAATAGACCAGGTAATGTCAGTCCAGGTAACGTTAGACCAGGTAACGTTAGACTAGATAACGTTAGACCAGGTAACGTTAAGACTAGGTAACGTTAGACCAGGTAACGTTAGACCAGGTCACGTTAGACCAGGTAATAGACCAGGTAACGTTAGACTAGGTAATGTTAGACCAGGTAACGTTAGACTAGGTAATGTTAGTCCAGGTAACGTTAGACCAGGTAATGTTAAGACTAGGTAACGTTAGACTAGGTAATGTTAGTCCAGGTCATGTTAGACCAGGTAACGTTAGACTAGGTATTGTTAGTCCAGGTTACGTTAGACCAGGTAACGTTAGACCAGGTAATGTTAGACCAGGTCACGTTAGACCAGGTAACAGACCAGGTAACGTTGGACTAGGTAATGTTAGTCCAGTTAACGTTAGACCAGGTAAAGTTAAGACTAGGTAACGTTATACGAGGTAACGTTAGACTAGGTCAAGTTAGACCAGGTCACGTTGGACCAGGTAACAGACCAGGTAACGTTAAGACTAGGTAACGTTAGACCAGGTAACGTTAAGACTAGGTAACGTTAGACCAGGTAACGTTTAGACCAGGTCACGTTAGACCAGGTAACAGACCAGGTAACGTTAGACTAGGTAATGTTAGAACAGGTAATGTTAGACCAGGTAACGTTAAGACTAGGTAACGTTAGACCAGGTAACGTTAAGACTAGGTAACGTTAGACTAGGTAACGTTAGACTAGATAACGTTAGACTAGGTAACGTTAGACCAGGTAACGTTAGACTAGGTAACGTTAGACCAGGTAACGTTAGACTAGGTAACGTTAGACCAGGTAACGTTAGACTAGGTAACGTTAGACCAGGTAACGTTAGACCAGGTAACGTTAGACCAGGTAACGTTAGACCAGGTACCGTTAGACCAGGTAACGTTAACACTAGGTAAAATTAGACCAGGTAACGTTAGACCAGGTACCGTTAGACCAGGTAACGTTAAGACTAGGTAACGTTAGACTAGGTAATGTTAGACTAGGTAACGTTAGACCAGGTAACGTTAGACTAGGTAACGTTAGACTAGATAACGTTAGACCAGGTAACGTTAGACCAGGTAACGTTAAGACTAGGTAACGTTAGACTAGGTAACGTTAAGACTAGGTAACGTTAGACCAGGTAACGTTAGACCAGGTAACGTTAAGACTGTTAGACTAGGTAACGTTAGACCAGGTAACGTTAGACTAGGTAACGTTAGACTAGATAACGTTAGACTAGGTAATGTTAGTCCAGGTAACGTTAGACTAGGTAATGTTAGTCCAGGTAACGTTAGACCAGGTCACGTTAGACCAGGTAACAGACCAGGTAACGTTAGACTAGGTAACGTTAGAACAGGTAATGTTAGACCAGGTAACGTTAAGACTAGGTAACGTTAAGACTAGGTAACGTTATACGAGGTAACGTTAGACTAGGTCAAGTTAGACCAGGTCACGTTGGACCAGGTAACAGACCAGGTAACGTTAAGACTAGGTAACGTTAGACCAGGTAACGTTAAGACTAGGTAACGTTAGACCAGGTAACGTTTAGACCAGGTCACGTTAGACCAGGTAACAGACCAGGTAACGTTAGCCCAGGTAACGTTAAGACTAGGTAACGTTAGACCAGGTCAAGTTAGACCAGGTAACGTTAGACCAGGTAACGTTAGACCAGGTAATGTTAACACTAGGTAACATTAGACCAGGTAACGTTAGACCAGGTAACGTTAGACTAGATAACGTTAGACCAGGTAACGTTAGACCAGGTAACGTTAAGACTAGGTAATGTTAGTCCACGTAACGTTAGACCAGGTCACGTTAGACCAGGTAATAGACCAGGTAACATTAGACCAGGTAACGTTAGACTAGATAACGTTAGACCAGGTAACATTAGACCAGGTAACGTTAGACCAGGTAACGTTAGACTAGATAACGTTAGACCAGGTAATAGACCAGGTAATGTTAGTCCAGGTAACGTTAGACCAGGTAACGTTAGACTAGATAACGTTAGACCAGGTAACGTTAAGACTAGGTAACGTTAGACCAGGTAACGTTAGACCAGGTCACGTTAGACCAGGTAATAGACCAGGTAACGTTAGACTAGGTAATGTTAGACCAGGTAACGTTAGACTAGGTAATGTTAGTCCAGGTAACGTTAGACCAGGTAATGTTAAGACTAGGTAACGTTAGACTAGGTAATGTTAGTCCAGGTCATGTTAGACCAGGTAACGTTAGACTAGGTATTGTTAGTCCAGGTTACGTTAGACCAGGTAACGTTAGACCAGGTAATGTTAGACCAGGTCACGTTAGACCAGGTAACAGACCAGGTAACGTTGGACTAGGTAATGTTAGTCCAGTTAACGTTAGACCAGGTAAAGTTAAGACTAGGTAACGTTATACGAGGTAACGTTAGACTAGGTCAAGTTAGACCAGGTCACGTTGGACCAGGTAACAGACCAGGTAACGTTAAGACTAGGTAACGTTAGACCAGGTAACGTTAAGACTAGGTAACGTTAGACCAGGTAACGTTTAGACCAGGTCACGTTAGACCAGGTAACAGACCAGGTAACGTTAGACTAGGTAATGTTAGAACAGGTAATGTTAGACCAGGTAACGTTAAGACTAGGTAACGTTAGACCAGGTAACGTTAAGACTAGGTAACGTTAGACTAGGTAACGTTAGACTAGATAACGTTAGACTAGGTAACGTTAGACCAGGTAACGTTAGACTAGGTAACGTTAGACCAGGTAACGTTAGACTAGGTAACGTTAGACCAGGTAACGTTAGACCAGGTAACGTTAACACTAGGTAAAATTAGACCAGGTAACGTTAGACCAGGTACCGTTAGACCAGGTAACGTTAACACTAGGTAAATTTAGACCAGGTAACGTTAGACCAGGTACCGTTAGACCAGGTAACGTTAAGACTAGGTAACGTTAGACTAGGTAATGTTAGACTAGGTAACGTTAGACCAGGTAACGTTAGACTAGGTAACGTTAGACTAGATAACGTTAGACCAGGTAACGTTAGACCAGGTAACGTTAAGACTAGGTAACGTTAGACTAGGTAACGTTAAGACTAGGTAACGTTAGACCAGGTAACGTTAGACCAGGTAACGTTAAGACTGTTAGACTAGGTAACGTTAGACCAGGTAACGTTAGACTAGGTAACGTTAGACTAGATAACGTTAGACTAGGTAATGTTAGTCCAGGTAACGTTAGACTAGGTAATGTTAGTCCAGGTAACGTTAGACCAGGTCACGTTAGACCAGGTAACAGACCAGGTAACGTTAGACTAGGTAACGTTAGAACAGGTAATGTTAGACCAGGTAACGTTAAGACTAGGTAACGTTAGACCAGGTAACGTTAGACCAGGTAACGTTAGACCAGGTAACGTTAAGACTAGATAACGTTAGACCAGGTAACGTTAGACCAGGTAACGTTAAGACTAGATAACGTTAGACTAGGTAACGTTAGACCAGGTAACGTTAGACTAGGTAACGTTAGACTAGGTAACGTTAGACCAGGTAAAGTTAGACCAGGTAACGTTAAGACTAGATAACGTTAGACCAGGTAACGTTAGACCAGGTAACGTTAAGACTAGATAACGTTAGACTAGGTAATGTTAGACCAGGTAACGTTAGACTAGGTAACGTTAGACCAGGTAACGTTAGACTAGGTAACGTTAGACCAGGTAACGTTAAGACTAGGTAACGTTAGACCAGGTAACGTTAGACTAGGTAACGTTAGACCAGGTAACGTTAGACTAGATAACGTTAGACCAGGTAACGTTAAGACTAGGTAACGTTAGACCAGGTAACGTTAGACCAGGTAACGTTAGACCAGGTAACGTTAGACTAGATAACGTTAGACCAGGTAACGTTAGACTAGGTAACGTTAGACCAGGTAACGTTAGAACAGGTAATGTTAGACCAGGTAACGTTAGACCAGGTAACGTTAGACTAGGTAACGTTAGACCAGGTAACGTTAGACTAGATAACGTTAGACCAGGTAACGTTAAGACTAGATAACGTTAGACTAGGTAACGTTAGACCAGGTAACGTTAGACTAGGTAACGTTAGACCAGGTAACGTTAGACTAGGTAACGTTAGACCAGGTAACGTTAGACTAGGTAACGTTAGACCAGGTAACGTTAGACTAGGTAACGTTAGACCAGGTAACGTTAAGACCAGGTAACGTTAGACTAGGTAACGTTAGACCAGGTAACGTTAAGACCAGGTAACGTTAGACCAGGTGACGTTAGACCAGGGTTAGACTCCTGTCGGCACAGGGCAGACCGGAGGCCGGGGAGCGAGGGGCGGGAGAAACAGACCAGGTAACGATAGACCAGGTAACGTTAGACCAGGTAACGTTAGACCAGGTAACGTTAGACTAGATAACGTTAAGACCAGGTAACGTTAGACCAGGTAACGTTAGACCAGGTAACGTTAGACTAGGTAACGTTAGACTAGATAACGTTAGACTAGGTAACGTTAGACCAGGTAACGTTAGACCAGGTAACGTTAAGACCAGGTAACGTTAGACCAGGTAACGTTAGACCAGGGTTAGACTCCTGTCGACACAGGGCAGACCGGAGGCCGGGGAGCGAGGGGCGGGAGAAACAGACCAGGTAACGTTAGACCAGGTAACGTTAGACCAGGTAACGTTAGACTAGGTAACGTTAGACTAGGTAACGTTAGACCAGGTAACGTTAGACCAGGTAACGTTAGACCAGGTGACGTTAGACCAGGTGACGTTAGACCAGGGTTAGACTCCTGTCGACACAGGGCAGACCGGAGGCCGGGGAGCGAGGGGCGGGAGAAACAGACCAGGTAACGTTAGACCAGGTAACGTTAAGACTAGGTAACGTTAGACCAGGTCACGTTAGACCAGGTAATAGACCAGGTAACGTTATACCAGGTAACGTTAGACCAGGTAACGTTAGACCAGGTAACGTTAGACTAGGTAACGTTAAGACTAGGTAACGTTAGACCAGGTAACGTTAGACCAGGTAACGTTAGACCAGGTAACGTTAGACTAGATAACGTTAGACTAGGTAACGTTAAGACCAGGTAACGTTAGACCAGGTAACGTTAGACTAGATAACGTTAGACCAGGTAACGTTAGACTAGGTAACGTTAGACCAGGTAACGTTAGACCAGGTAACGTTAACACTAGGTAAAATTAGACCAGGTAACGTTAGACCAGGTACCGTTAGACCAGGTAACGTTAACACTAGGTAAATTTAGACCAGGTAACGTTAGACCAGGTACCGTTAGACCAGGTAACGTTAAGACTAGGTAACGTTAGACTAGGTAATGTTAGACTAGGTAACGTTAGACCAGGTAACGTTAGACTAGGTAACGTTAGACTAGATAACGTTAGACCAGGTAACGTTAGACCAGGTAACGTTAAGACTAGGTAACGTTAGACTAGGTAACGTTAAGACTAGGTAACGTTAGACCAGGTAACGTTAGACCAGGTAACGTTAAGACTGTTAGACTAGGTAACGTTAGACCAGGTAACGTTAGACTAGGTAACGTTAGACTAGATAACGTTAGACTAGGTAATGTTAGTCCAGGTAACGTTAGACTAGGTAATGTTAGTCCAGGTAACGTTAGACCAGGTCACGTTAGACCAGGTAACAGACCAGGTAACGTTAGACTAGGTAACGTTAGAACAGGTAATGTTAGACCAGGTAACGTTAAGACTAGGTAACGTTAGACCAGGTAACGTTAGACCAGGTAACGTTAGACCAGGTAACGTTAAGACTAGATAACGTTAGACCAGGTAACGTTAGACCAGGTAACGTTAAGACTAGATAACGTTAGACTAGGTAACGTTAGACCAGGTAACGTTAGACTAGGTAACGTTAGACTAGGTAACGTTAGACCAGGTAAAGTTAGACCAGGTAACGTTAAGACTAGATAACGTTAGACCAGGTAACGTTAGACCAGGTAACGTTAAGACTAGATAACGTTAGACTAGGTAATGTTAGACCAGGTAACGTTAGACTAGGTAACGTTAGACCAGGTAACGTTAGACTAGGTAACGTTAGACCAGGTAACGTTAAGACTAGGTAACGTTAGACCAGGTAACGTTAGACTAGGTAACGTTAGACCAGGTAACGTTAGACTAGATAACGTTAGACCAGGTAACGTTAAGACTAGGTAACGTTAGACCAGGTAACGTTAGACCAGGTAACGTTAGACTAGATAACGTTAGACCAGGTAACGTTAGACTAGGTAACGTTAGACCAGGTAACGTTAGAACAGGTAATGTTAGACCAGGTAACGTTAGACCAGGTAACGTTAGACTAGGTAACGTTAGACCAGGTAACGTTAGACTAGATAACGTTAGACCAGGTAACGTTAAGACTAGATAACGTTAGACTAGGTAACGTTAGACCAGGTAACGTTAGACTAGGTAACGTTAGACCAGGTAACGTTAGACTAGGTAACGTTAGACCAGGTAACGTTAGACTAGGTAACGTTAGACCAGGTAACGTTAGACTAGGTAACGTTAGACCAGGTAACGTTAAGACCAGGTAACGTTAGACTAGGTAACGTTAGACCAGGTAACGTTAAGACCAGGTAACGTTAGACCAGGTGACGTTAGACCAGGGTTAGACTCCTGTCGGCACAGGGCAGACCGGAGGCCGGGGAGCGAGGGGCGGGAGAAACAGACCAGGTAACGATAGACCAGGTAACGTTAGACCAGGTAACGTTAGACTAGATAACGTTAAGACCAGGTAACGTTAGACCAGGTAACGTTAGACCAGGTAACGTTAGACTAGGTAACGTTAGACTAGATAACGTTAGACTAGGTAACGTTAGACCAGGTAACGTTAGACCAGGTAACGTTAAGACCAGGTAACGTTAGACCAGGTAACGTTAGACCAGGGTTAGACTCCTGTCGACACAGGGCAGACCGGAGGCCGGGGAGCGAGGGGCGGGAGAAACAGACCAGGTAACGTTAGACCAGGTAACGTTAGACCAGGTAACGTTAGACCAGGTAACGTTAGACTAGGTAACGTTAGACTAGGTAACGTTAGACCAGGTAACGTTAGACCAGGTAACGTTAGACCAGGTGACGTTAGACCAGGTGACGTTAGACCAGGGTTAGACTCCTGTCGACACAGGGCAGACCGGAGGCCGGGGAGCGAGGGGCGGGAGAAACAGACCAGGTAACGTTAGACCAGGTAACGTTAAGACTAGGTAACGTTAGACCAGGTCACGTTAGACCAGGTAATAGACCAGGTAACGTTATACCAGGTAACGTTATACCAGGTAACGTTAGACCAGGTAACGTTAGACTAGGTAACGTTAAGACTAGGTAACGTTAGACCAGGTAACGTTAGACCAGGTAACGTTAGACCAGGTAACGTTAGACCAGGTAACGTTAGACTAGGTAACGTTAAGACCAGGTAACGTTAGACCAGGTAACGTTAGACTAGATAACGTTAGACTAGATAACGTTAGACCAGGTAACGTTAGACCAGGTAACGTTAGACCAGGTAACGTTAGACCAGGTAACGTTAGACCAGGTAACGTTAGACTAGGTAACGTTAGACCAGGTAACGTTAGACTAGGTAACGTTAGACCAGGTAACGTTAGACTAGGTAACGTTAGACCAGGTAACGTTAAGACCAGGTAACGTTAGACCAGGTAACGTTAGACTAGATAACGTTAGACTAGGTAACGTTAAGACCAGGTAACGTTAGACCAGGTAACGTTAGACTAGATAACGTTAGACCAGGTAACGTTAGACTAGGTAACGTTAGACCAGGTAACGTTAGACCAGGTAACGTTAACACTAGGTAAAATTAGACCAGGTAACGTTAGACCAGGTACCGTTAGACCAGGTAACGTTAACACTAGGTAAATTTAGACCAGGTAACGTTAGACCAGGTACCGTTAGACCAGGTAACGTTAAGACTAGGTAACGTTAGACTAGGTAATGTTAGACTAGGTAACGTTAGACCAGGTAACGTTAGACTAGGTAACGTTAGACTAGATAACGTTAGACCAGGTAACGTTAGACCAGGTAACGTTAAGACTAGGTAACGTTAGACTAGGTAACGTTAAGACTAGGTAACGTTAGACCAGGTAACGTTAGACCAGGTAACGTTAAGACTGTTAGACTAGGTAACGTTAGACCAGGTAACGTTAGACTAGGTAACGTTAGACTAGATAACGTTAGACTAGGTAATGTTAGTCCAGGTAACGTTAGACTAGGTAATGTTAGTCCAGGTAACGTTAGACCAGGTCACGTTAGACCAGGTAACAGACCAGGTAACGTTAGACTAGGTAACGTTAGAACAGGTAATGTTAGACCAGGTAACGTTAAGACTAGGTAACGTTAGACCAGGTAACGTTAGACCAGGTAACGTTAGACCAGGTAACGTTAAGACTAGATAACGTTAGACCAGGTAACGTTAGACCAGGTAACGTTAAGACTAGATAACGTTAGACTAGGTAACGTTAGACCAGGTAACGTTAGACTAGGTAACGTTAGACTAGGTAACGTTAGACCAGGTAAAGTTAGACCAGGTAACGTTAAGACTAGATAACGTTAGACCAGGTAACGTTAGACCAGGTAACGTTAAGACTAGATAACGTTAGACTAGGTAATGTTAGACCAGGTAACGTTAGACTAGGTAACGTTAGACCAGGTAACGTTAGACTAGGTAACGTTAGACCAGGTAACGTTAAGACTAGGTAACGTTAGACCAGGTAACGTTAGACTAGGTAACGTTAGACCAGGTAACGTTAGACTAGATAACGTTAGACCAGGTAACGTTAAGACTAGGTAACGTTAGACCAGGTAACGTTAGACCAGGTAACGTTAGACCAGGTAACGTTAGACTAGATAACGTTAGACCAGGTAACGTTAGACTAGGTAACGTTAGACCAGGTAACGTTAGAACAGGTAATGTTAGACCAGGTAACGTTAGACCAGGTAACGTTAGACTAGGTAACGTTAGACCAGGTAACGTTAGACTAGATAACGTTAGACCAGGTAACGTTAAGACTAGATAACGTTAGACTAGGTAACGTTAGACCAGGTAACGTTAGACTAGGTAACGTTAGACCAGGTAACGTTAGACTAGGTAACGTTAGACCAGGTAACGTTAGACTAGGTAACGTTAGACCAGGTAACGTTAGACTAGGTAACGTTAGACCAGGTAACGTTAAGACCAGGTAACGTTAGACTAGGTAACGTTAGACCAGGTAACGTTAAGACCAGGTAACGTTAGACCAGGTGACGTTAGACCAGGGTTAGACTCCTGTCGGCACAGGGCAGACCGGAGGCCGGGGAGCGAGGGGCGGGAGAAACAGACCAGGTAACGATAGACCAGGTAACGTTAGACCAGGTAACGTTAGACTAGATAACGTTAAGACCAGGTAACGTTAGACCAGGTAACGTTAGACCAGGTAACGTTAGACTAGGTAACGTTAGACTAGATAACGTTAGACTAGGTAACGTTAGACCAGGTAACGTTAGACCAGGTAACGTTAAGACCAGGTAACGTTAGACCAGGTAACGTTAGACCAGGGTTAGACTCCTGTCGACACAGGGCAGACCGGAGGCCGGGGAGCGAGGGGCGGGAGAAACAGACCAGGTAACGTTAGACCAGGTAACGTTAGACCAGGTAACGTTAGACTAGGTAACGTTAGACTAGGTAACGTTAGACCAGGTAACGTTAGACCAGGTAACGTTAGACCAGGTGACGTTAGACCAGGTGACGTTAGACCAGGGTTAGACTCCTGTCGACACAGGGCAGACCGGAGGCCGGGGAGCGAGGGGCGGGAGAAACAGACCAGGTAACGTTAGACCAGGTAACGTTAAGACTAGGTAACGTTAGACCAGGTCACGTTAGACCAGGTAATAGACCAGGTAACGTTATACCAGGTAACGTTAGACCAGGTAACGTTAGACCAGGTAACGTTAGACTAGGTAACGTTAAGACTAGGTAACGTTAGACCAGGTAACGTTAGACCAGGTAACGTTAGACCAGGTAACGTTAGACTAGATAACGTTAGACTAGGTAACGTTAAGACCAGGTAACGTTAGACCAGGTAACGTTAGACTAGATAACGTTAGACCAGGTAACGTTAGACTAGGTAACGTTAGACCAGGTAACGTTAGACCAGGTAACGTTAACACTAGGTAAAATTAGACCAGGTAACGTTAGACCAGGTACCGTTAGACCAGGTAACGTTAACACTAGGTAAATTTAGACCAGGTAACGTTAGACCAGGTACCGTTAGACCAGGTAACGTTAAGACTAGGTAACGTTAGACTAGGTAATGTTAGACTAGGTAACGTTAGACCAGGTAACGTTAGACTAGGTAACGTTAGACTAGATAACGTTAGACCAGGTAACGTTAGACCAGGTAACGTTAAGACTAGGTAACGTTAGACTAGGTAACGTTAAGACTAGGTAACGTTAGACCAGGTAACGTTAGACCAGGTAACGTTAGACCAGGTAACGTTAGACCAGGTAACGTTAGACCAGGTAACGTTAGACTAGGTAACGTTAGACCAGGTAACGTTAGACTAGGTAACGTTAGACCAGGTAACGTTAGACCAGGTAACGTTAGACTAGGTAACGTTAGACTAGGTAACGTTAGACCAGGTAACGTTAGACTAGGTAACGTAAGACTAGGTAACGTTAGACTAGATAACGTTAGACCAGGTAACGTTAGACTAGGTAACGTTAGACTAGGTAACGTTAGACTAGGTAACGTTAGACCAGGTAACGTTAGACTAGGTAACGTTAGACCAGGTAACGTTAGACCAGGTAACGTTAGACCAGGTAACGTTAGACCAGGTAACGTTAGACCAGGTAACGTTAAGACTGTTAGACTAGGTAACGTTAGACCAGGTAACGTTAGACTAGGTAACGTTAGACTAGATAACGTTAGACTAGGTAATGTTAGTCCAGGTAACGTTAGACTAGGTAATGTTAGTCCAGGTAACGTTAGACCAGGTAACGTTAGACTAGGTAACGTTAGACTAGGTAACGTTAGACCAGGTAACGTTATACCAGGTAACGTTATACCAGGTAACGTTAGACTAGGTAACGTTAAGACTAGGTAACGTTAGACCAGGTAACGTTAGACCAGGTAACGTTAGACCAGGTAACGTTAGACCAGGTAACGTTAGACCAGATAACGTTAGACTAGGTAACGTTAAGACCAGGTAACGTTAGACCAGGTAACGTTAGACTAGATAACGTTAGACTAGATAACGTTAGACCAGGTAACGTTAGACCAGGTAACGTTAGACCAGGTAACGTTAGACCAGGTAACGTTAGACCAGGTAACGTTAGACTAGGTAACGTTAGACCAGGTAACGTTAGACTAGGTAACGTTAGACCAGGTAACGTTAGACTAGGTAACGTTAGACCAGGTAACGTTAAGACCAGGTAACGTTAGACTAGGTAACGTTAGACTAGGTAACGTTAGACCAGGTAACGTTAGACCAGGTGACGTTAGACCAGGGTTAGACTCCTGTCGACACAGGGCAGACCGGAGGCCGGGGAGCGAGGGGCGGGAGAAACAGACCAGGTGGTGGGACAGACAGAGACCGAGGCTGGAGAACACAAGGACACAGACGGACGGACTGAGCAGGCAGGAGAGGAAGGTGGGCAGGACTGAGATGAGAAGGTGACAGGACTTGAACAGGTGGAAGCTGATGGAAATGAAGACAGGGAGAACGGGGCGTGTAGCAACCTGGCTGGGCGAGATGTGAACTGTGGTCGGAAGAAGCCAATCCAGCAGACTGCTGTTAGGGTGGCAGAGTCTGTACTTGAGGAAGAGGAAGAGATGCAGTCGGATGATGAGGTGAAATTATAAAAGTCTGTTAAAAGGAAGTCCACAGAGGGTGGGCAGGACGATTTAAAAGCAAAGAGGCTTTCATCAGGTAAAAAGCCATCCTCCTCTTCTTCATCTGAGCAGGACACAGGAGAAAGAGACTGTGAGTTAGTTTCCACTCCTCATACACAGCGGGACACTGAAGGGAGCTGTGCTTTCCTGAAAATCAGCAAGTTTTTACAGGTCACCGAGGGTTTGAGGGCGCTCAGGGTGGAAAATTACTTTCCAGACTTGCAGCTTTTTGTTGACTCAGTCAGACGTTTTATGAAAAACACAGAAGATTTGGAGGTGAACACGTTTACTGAGCAGGAAGTCTTCAGACTGAGGAAACTGGTACAGAAAGTGAAACGGCAACTCCTTGATGATGCTTAAGATGAGTTTGGTGGACGAGTGTGTTGCTCTGGGCGATCCTCCTCTGACTGCTGCTGGAGGAGCCACTGATTCCTGGAGCCAGGCTGGAGGTCCACCACTGGTGCTCTCCAGGACTTTCCAGAAACTGGTTTCCACCAGGAACCTCACCCTAGAGTGCATAGTGGCTGCAGCAGGATCAGGACTTGACAACACCGAGGCGGGAGCTCAGCTGCTCAACATGAGGTCTCCGTGCCGCATAAGAGACTTTTCACAGCTAGCAAAGTAAAAAACTGTCTGAAGGAGAGCTGAGGAGGAGGACGATGAAGAGGACCTGTGACAGGGGAGCAGAGTGTTCACACCCCAGAATCTGGCGTGGTAGTGTGCTTAGTGGGAGTTGGTGTAGATCTGCTTTCCTTTTTCTTTTATTTGTTATGTACATTGTGTAAACACAACTTACATTGCACGTTGTGCGTCTTGGGAGAGAGGTCCTCCTCTGGTGCTCTCCCTGAGGTTTCTTCCTATTTTTCCTCCCTGTTAAGGGTTTTAGGGAGTTCTTCCTCATTCGACACGAGGGTCTAAGGGCAGGATGTTGTGTTGCTGCAAACCCCCTGAGGTGAATTTGTGTTTGTTATGTTGGGCTGTTTGATTTTGAAGTTCTGTTTTGATAAATAATTGTTTAGATACTCAATGGTCTTTTTTTTTTCCCCGAAACTTTTTCTTTTTTTGTGTGTGTGAGAGCTGGATGATAAAGAGACGATTGTGTTTGACTATCAGCTGTGGGACTGTGATGTGTTCTGAATACATGTACCCTTTTAAAATCAATCAGATCTCTCTCGCTCTCGCTCTCCGTCTGTGTGTGTCTGTGTGTGTGTGTGTGTGTGTGTGTGTGTCTCTCTCTCTGTCTCTCTGTCTCGCTCTGTGTGTGTCTCTCTTGGTCTGTGTGTGTGTGTGTCTCTCTCTCTGTCTCTCTGTCTCGCTCTGTGTGTGTCTCTCTTGGTCTGTGTGTGTGTGTGTGTGTGTGTGTGTGTGTGTGTGTGTGTGTGTGTGTGTGTGTCTCTCTCTCTCTCTCTGTCTCTCTGTCTCGCTCTGTGTGTGTCTCTCTTGGTCTGTGTGTGTGTGTGTGTGTGTGTGTGTGTGTGTGTGTGTGTGTGTGTGTGTGTGTGTGTGTGTGTCTCTCTCTCTATCTGTCTCTCTGTCTCACTGTGTGTGTCTCTCTTGGTCTGTGTGTGTGTGTGTGTGTGTGTGTGTGTGTGTGTGTGTGTCTCTCTCTCTGTCTCTCTGTCTCGCTCTGTGTGTGTCTCTCTTGGTCTGTGTGTGTGTGTGTGTGTGTGTGTGTGTGTGTGTGTGTGTGTGTGTCTCTCTCTCTCTCTGTCTCTCTGTCTCGCTCTGTGTGTGTCTCTCTTGGTCTGTGTGTGTGTGTGTGTGTGTGTGTGTGTGTGTGTGTGTGTCTCTATCTATCTCTCTGTCTCACTGTGTGTGTGTCTCTCTTGGTGTGTGTGTGTGTGTGTGTGTGTGTGTGTGTGTGTGTGTGTGTGTGTGTGTGTGTGTGTGTGTGTGTGTGTGTGTGTGTGTGTGTGTGTCTCTCTCTCTCTATCTGTCTCTCTGTCTCACTGTGTGTGTCTCTCTTGGTCTGTGTGTGTGTGTGTGTGTGTGTGTGTGTGTCTCTATCTATCTCTCTGTCTCGCTCTGTGTGTGTCTCTCTTGGTCTGTGTGTGTGTGTGTGTGTGTGTGTGTGTGTGTGTGTGTGTGTGTGTGTGTGTCTCTATCTATCTCTCTGTCTCACTGTGTGTGTGTCTCTCTTGGTCTGTGTGTGTGTGTGTGTGTGTGTGTGTGTGTGTGTGTGTGTGTGTGTGTGTGTCTCTCTCTCTGTCTCTCTGTCTCGCTCTGTGTGTGTCTCTCTTGGTCTGTGTGTGTGTGTGTGTGTGTGTGTGTGTGTGTGTGTGTGTCTCTCTCTCTATCTGTCTCTCTGTCTCACTGTGTGTGTCTCTCTTGGTCTGTGTGTGTGTGTGTGTGTGTGTGTGTGTGTGTCTCTATCTATCTCTCTGTCTCACTGTGTGTGTGTCTCTCTTGGTCTGTGTGTGTGTGTGTGTGTGTGTGTGTGTGTGTGTCTCTGGGGGGATGTGTCTCTGGCTGTGTGAGCAGCCTCTCTAGCACTGAGCGGTCAGTGAAGCACCCCTCTCGGTGAGCGAGGCTGTCCTCTAGTCCAACAGCTCCTGTCTCACTGTGTGTGTGTCTCTCTATCTGTCTCTCTGTCTCACTGTGTGTGTCTCTCTTGGTCTCTCTGTGTGTGTGTGTGTGTGTGTGTGTGTGTGTGTGTGTGTGTGTGTGTGTGTCTCTGGGGGGATGTGTCTCTGGCTGTGTGAGCAGCCTCTCTAGCACTGAGCGGTCAGTGAAGCACCCCTCTCGGTGAGCGAGGCTGTCCTCTAGTCCAACAGCTCCTGTCTCACTGTGTGTGTGTCTCTCTATCTGTCTCTCTGTCTCACTGTGTGTGTCTCTCTTGGTCTCTCTGTGTGTGTGTGTGTGTGTGTGTGTGTGTGTGTGTGTGTGTGTGTGTGTGTGTCTCTGGGGGGATGTGTCTCTGGCTGTGTGAGCAGCCTCTCTAGCACTGAGCGGTCAGTGAAGCACCCCTCTCGGTGAGCAAGGCTGTCCTCTAGTCCAACAGCTCCTGTCTCACTGTGTGTGTGTCTCTCTATCTGTCTCTCTGTCTCACTGTGTGTGTCTCTCTTGGTCTGTGTGTGTGTGTGTGTGTGTGTGTCTCTGGGGGGATGTGTCTCTGGCTGTGTGAGCAGCCTCTCTAGCACTGAGCGGTCAGTGAAGCACCCCTCTCGGTGAGCGAGGCTGTCCTCTAGTCCAACAGCTCCTGTCTCACTGTGTGTGTGTCTCTCTTGGTCTGTGTGTGTGTGTGTCTGTGTGTGTGTGTGTGTGTGTGTGTGTGTGTGTGTGTGTGTGTGTGTGTGTCTCTGGGGGGATGTGTCTCTGGCTGTGTGAGCAGCCTCTCTAGCACTGAGCGGTCAGTGAAGCACCCCTCTCGGTGAGCGAGGCTGTCCTCTAGTCCAACAGCTCCTGTCTCACTGTGTGTGTGTCTCTCTATCTGTCTCTCTGTCTCACTGTGTGTGTCTCTCTTGGTCTGTGTGTGTGTGTGTGTGTGTGTGTGTGTGTGTGTGTGTGTGTGTGTGTGTGTGTGTGTGTCTCTGGGGGGATGTGTCTCTGGCTGTGTGAGCAGCCTCTCTAGCACTGAGCGGTCAGTGAAGCACCCCTCTCGGTGAGCGAGGCTGTCCTCTAGTCCAACAGCTCCTGTCTCACTGTGTGTGTGTCTCTCTTGGTCTGTGTGTGTGTGTGTCTGTGTGTGTGTGTGTGTGTGTGTGTGTGTGTGTGTGTGTGTGTGTGTGTGTGTGTGTGTGTGTCTCTGGGGGGATGTGTCTCTGGCTGTGTGAGCAGCCTCTCTAGCACTGAGCGGTCAGTGAAGCACCCCTCTCGGTGAGCGAGGCTGTCCTCTAGTCCAACAGCTCCTGTCTCACTGTGTGTGTGTCTCTCTATCTGTCTCTCTGTCTCACTGTGTGTGTCTCTCTTGGTCTGTGTGTGTGTGTGTGTGTGTGTGTGTGTGTGTGTGTGTGTGTGTGTGTGTGTGTCTCTGGGGGGATGTGTCTCTGGCTGTGTGAGCAGCCTCTCTAGCACTGAGCGGTCAGTGAAGCACCCCTCTCGGTGAGCGAGGCTGTCCTCTAGTCCAACAGCTCCTGTCTCACCGTCATCGACCCCAGCATCCACTGCAGCCACAGACATAAACGTGTCAGTAGTGTAGACCTGAAAAGCTTTCTCCCAACATGATTTATTCACCATTTGGAAAAAGATGGCGCCTATTTTTTTAATTCAAATCAAATCATACAGTGGTGTGTTTTGAAGGATGGTGGATAAAAAACCATCACTTGAGAGTCCTGATCATCCAGACTACAGAAGCATCCACCCGACCCCAGGAGAGGCTTCTTACTCTAGTTCCTTGGCTTTGGGAAATCAGTCTGATATACTTTGATTTGTCTGAATTTAGAAAGAAAAATGTGACATTTGTTGTCTTTCCCTCATGTGTGTC
This sequence comes from Lampris incognitus, assembly GCF_029633865.1. Lineage (NCBI taxonomy): Eukaryota > Metazoa > Chordata > Actinopteri > Lampriformes > Lampridae > Lampris > Lampris incognitus. The sequence continues at coordinate 1,136,765 of NC_079227.1, forward strand.
TGTCCTCATGTGTGTCTGTCCTCAGGCCTTTGTGAAGTGTCATTTTGACTACGACCCCGCTCACGATAACCTGATCCCCTGTAAGGAGGCCGGCCTGAGCTTCGACCGAGGACACATTCTCCAGATCTTCAACCAGGAAGACCTCAACTGGTGGCAGGTCAGTGTGTGTGTGTGTGTGTGTGTGTGTGTGTGTGTGTGTGTGTGTGTGTGTGTGTGTGTGTGTGTGTGCCGGGCGCTACTTTAATATTGTTTTTTCCATGGTATTGTGCTTAGATTAAATTCAGATTTTGTCATATCATGATATAGAGTTGTGTTATCTAAACGAACAACAATGTAAATGTGTGACCTAAAGTTCTCAGAGTTAAAACTTAAAAGGAGACCCGGGGAAGCAGCAGGTAGTTACTATGTAGCTATTATGTAGTTATTATGTAGTTATGCTACACAGCAGGAACAATTAACTTATTAATTAACTTTGATGACCACTTTCAACACTGGACCAGAGATTCTGATGTTCTCCACTGACTTTTTTAACTGAATCTGCAGCCTACTGACACATGCACCTACTGACACAAGCAGCCTATTGACACATGCACCTACTGCCTATTGACACCTGCAGGCTACTGCCACATGTATCTACTGCCACATGCATCCTACTGACACATACAGCCTACGTCTACTGACACACGCAGCCTACTGCCACATGTACCTACTGCCACATGCATCCTACTGACACACGCAGCCTACTGCCACATGTACCTACTGCCACATGCATCCTACTGACACATGCAGCCTACTGACACATACAGCCTACGTCTACTGACACACGCAGCCTACTGCCACATGTATCTACTGCCACATGCATCCTACTGACACACGCAGCCTACTGCCACATGCACCTACTGCCACATGCATCCTACTGACACACGCAGCCTACTGCCACATGCACCTACTGACACATACAGCCTACGTCTACTGACACACGCAGCCTACTGCCACATGTATCTACTGCCACATGCATCCTACTGACACATACAGCCTACGTCTACTGACACACGCAGCCTACTGCCACATGTACCTACTGCCACATGCATCCTACTGACACACGCAGCCTACTGCCACATGTACCTACTGCCACATGCATCCTACTGACACATGCAGCCTACTGCCACACGCATCCTACTGACACATACAGCCTACGTCTACTGACACACGCAGCCTACTGCCACATGTACCTACTGCCACATGTACCTACTGCCACATGCATCCTACTGACACACGCAGCCTACTGCCACATGTATCTACTGCCACATGCATCCTACTGACACATACAGCCTACTGCCACATGTATCTACTGCCACACGCATCCTACTGACACATACAGCCTACGTCTACTGACACACGCAGCCTACTGCCACATGTACCTACTGCCACATGTACCTACTGCCACATGCATCCTACTGACACACGCAGCCTACTGCCACATGTACCTACTGCCACATGCATCCTACTGACACACGCAGCCTACTGCCACATGTACCTACTGCCACATGCATCCTACTGACACATGCAGCCTACTGCCACACGCATCCTACTGACACATACAGCCTACGTCTACTGACACACGCAGCCTACTGCCACATGTACCTACTGCCACATGTACCTACTGCCACATGCATCCTACTGACACACGCAGCCTACTGCCACATGTATCTACTGCCACATGCATCCTACTGACACATACAGCCTACTGCCACATGTATCTACTGCCACACGCATCCTACTGACACATACAGCCTACGTCTACTGACACACGCAGCCTACTGCCACATGTACCTACTGCCACATGTACCTACTGCCACATGCATCCTACTGACACACGCAGCCTACTGCCACATGTACCTACTGCCACATGCATCCTACTGACACACGCAGCCTACTGCCACATGTATCTACTGCCACACGCATCCTACTGACACACGCAGCCTACTGCCACATGTACCTACTGCCACATGTACCTACTGACACACGCAGCCTACTGCCACATGTACCTACTGCCACATGCATCCTACTGACACACGCAGCCTACTGCCACATGTACCTACTGCCACATGCATCCTACTGACACATGCAGCCTACTGCCACATGCACCTACTGCCACATGCATCCTACTGACACATACAGCCTACTGCCACATGTATCTACTGCCACACGCATCCTACTGACACATACAGCCTACGTCTACTGACACACGCAGCCTACTGCCACATGTATCTACTGCCACATGCATCCTACTGACACATACAGCCTACATCTACTGACACATGCAGCCTACTGCCACATGCACCTACTGCCACACGCATCCTACTGACACATACAGCCTACGTCTACTGACACATGCAGCCTACTGCCACATGCACCTACTGCCACATGCACCTACTGCCACATGCATCCTACTGACACATGCACCTACTGACACATGCATCCTACTGACACATGCAGCCTACTGCCACATGCACCTACTGCCACATGCATCCTACTGACACACGCAGCCTACTGCCACATGCACCTACTGACACATACAGCCTACGTCTACTGACACACGCAGCCTACTGCCACATGTATCTACTGCCACATGCATCCTACTGACACATACAGCCTACGTCTACTGACACACGCAGCCTACTGCCACATGTACCTACTGCCACATGCATCCTACTGACACACGCAGCCTACTGCCACATGTACCTACTGCCACATGCATCCTACTGACACATGCAGCCTACTGCCACACGCATCCTACTGACACATACAGCCTACGTCTACTGACACACGCAGCCTACTGCCACATGTACCTACTGCCACATGTACCTACTGCCACATGCATCCTACTGACACACGCAGCCTACTGCCACATGTATCTACTGCCACATGCATCCTACTGACACATACAGCCTACTGCCACATGTATCTACTGCCACACGCATCCTACTGACACATACAGCCTACGTCTACTGACACACGCAGCCTACTGCCACATGTACCTACTGCCACATGTACCTACTGCCACATGCATCCTACTGACACACGCAGCCTACTGCCACATGTACCTACTGCCACATGCATCCTACTGACACACGCAGCCTACTGCCACATGTATCTACTGCCACACGCATCCTACTGACACACGCAGCCTACTGCCACATGTACCTACTGCCACATGTACCTACTGACACACGCAGCCTACTGCCACATGTACCTACTGCCACATGCATCCTACTGACACACGCAGCCTACTGCCACATGTACCTACTGCCACATGCATCCTACTGACACATGCAGCCTACTGCCACATGCACCTACTGCCACATGCATCCTACTGACACATACAGCCTACTGCCACATGTATCTACTGCCACACGCATCCTACTGACACATACAGCCTACGTCTACTGACACACGCAGCCTACTGCCACATGTATCTACTGCCACATGCATCCTACTGACACATACAGCCTACATCTACTGACACATGCAGCCTACTGCCACATGCACCTACTGCCACACGCATCCTACTGACACATACAGCCTACGTCTACTGACACATGCAGCCTACTGCCACATGCACCTACTGCCACATGCACCTACTGCCACATGCATCCTACTGACACATGCACCTACTGACACATGCAGCCTACTGACACATGCATCCTACTGACACACGCAGCCTACTGCCACATGCACCTACTGCCACATGCATCCTACTGACACATGCAGCCTACTGACACATGCAGCCTACGTCTACTGACACACGCAGCCTACTGCCACATGTACCTACTGCCACATGCACCTACTGCCACATGCATCCTACTGACACACGCAGCCTACTGACACATGCACCTACTGCCACATGCATCCTACTGACACATGCAGCCTACTGACACATGCAGCCTACGTCTACTGACACACGCAGCCTACTGACACATGCAGCCTACTGACACATGCATCCTACTGACACACGCAGCCTACTGACACATGCAGCCTACTGACACATGCAGCCTACTGACACATGCAGCCTACGTCTACTGACACACGCAGCCTACTGCCACATGTACCTACTGCCACACGTATCCTACTGACACATACAGCCTACTGACACATGCAGCCTACTGACACATGCATCTACTGACATGCAGCCTACAGACACATTCACCTACTGTCACATGCAGCCTACTGACACATTACACCTAGTGACACATGCAGCGCACTGACAAATGTACATACTTGCACATGCACCTACTGACACATGCATTCTACAGACACATGCAGCCTACAGACACATGTACTTACTGACACATTGCACCTACTGACACATGCACGTATTGTCCACTTTTCACATTGCACTTTGATCCTGCAGTTCAATCCTTCTTATTCTATATATTTTAATTCTATTTTATGTTTTCATTTTTCCTTTTTAAGTCATTTTTTCTCATCCCGTGTTGCTTGCGTGATATTGTCTTGTATGATATTGTGTGTCTTATGTAATGTTGTCTTATGTGAAGCATTGCTTTGTGTGTGAATTGTGCTGTACAAATAAACCTGCCTGGCCTTGTAATGTCACACAACATGAACTGTGAACTTGTGGAAGGAGCATTATCAAATCAAATCAAATCAATTTTATTTGTATAGCCCAATATCACAAATTACAAATGTGCCTCAGTGGGCTTAACAGCAACACAACATCCTGTCCTTAGACCCTCTCATCGGATAAGGAACAACTCCCTATTATTTGAAAACAAGTTCTGATTTGACATTATACTTTACATTATACTTTACATTACACTTTACATTATACTTTACATAACACTTTACATTATACTTTACATTACACAGGTGTGATGAGGGTAATGATGGTATTTTTACTTAAGTGAGCAGATATGATGAGGTTAATGATGGTATTTTTACTTAAGTGAGCAGATATGATGAGGGTAATGATGGTATTTTTACTTAAGTGAGCAGATATGATGAGGGTAATGATGTTATTTTTACTTAAGTGAGCAGATATGATGAGGGTAATGATGGTGTTTTACCTTAAGTGAGCAGATATGATGAGGGTAATGATGGTATTTTTACTTAAGTGTGCAGATATGATGAGGGTAATGATGTTATTTTTACTTAAGTGAGCAGATATGATGAGGGTAATGATGGTATTTTTACTTAAGTGAGCAGATATGATGAGGGTAATGATGGTATTTTTACTTAAGTGAGCAGATATGATGAGGTTAATGATGGTATTTTTACTTAAGTGAGCAGATATGATGAGGGTAATGATGGTATTTTTACTTAAGTGTGCAGATATGATGAGGGTAATGATGGTATTTTTACTTAAGTGAGCAGATATGATGAGGGTAATGATGGTATTTTCTATATCTCTCGGTGTTCATGTGTTTGGTTTCACCTCAGGCCTGCCATCTCCAGGGAGGCAGCACAGGTCTGATTCCCAGCCAGCTGCTGGAGGAGAAAAGAAAAGCTTTTGTAAAGAGAGACCTGGAGCTTGTCACCACAGGTACACATATCATTACACACACACACCTACACACACTCAACACAGCTCCATCACACCTACACACATCTCCATCACAGCTAAAGCTAGTGAAGCATTAGCCTCATAAAGCCTGAATCTCTTCACAGCTGGACTCGGCTCACGTGGAGGAGATAGTCTGGGAAGGATCCATAGTGAGTCAGTTGAGCCCGGCAGAATGTGTTGAACCACTCAGCAAGCTACCTGGAGTGGTTTAGATGGTGACAACAATGAACGATGCCATATTTTCAAAACAACAATTATGGCTACGCTAACAAGTGTGGCAATAGAGTTCATTGTATCAAAGACATTTAAAAAGACACACACAAGTCAAATCAATTTTATTGGTGTAGCCCAATATCACAAATTACAAATTTGTCGCAAGGGACACACACAATAATAGCTAATTGCATGGACTGACGGGATAGCAGCAGACCAGCTCTGCATCATGACTTTATGGCTCTGACTGATGAGAGGATGATCCAGTCACCTGCAAAGTCATGTTGGTGCTGGTCACTGACGACAGCCCTAACACAAACCAATGTCTATTGGTGATGATGATGATGATGATTAAACCGTCTTATATAGCGCTTTTCTAACACTCCAAGTGGCTGAAATAAGACAACAGATAAACATAACACAGACATACAGGGGTGGATGTGGGGGCTACGAGAAGGAGAAGCGGCAGCAACACGACGCCAGCAGTACTCTCCCACTTAGACACATACAAGAGGGCAAGAAAGCCAAACAAACAAACAAAAACATTTGAAACACAATGAGAGAAACAACGTCTGCGGTCCAGCTTCACACGTTGACTTTTAAAGCAGGAGTCAAATTAAATGATCCTATCAGCAGCTCTTAAAGACTGGTAACATTCCCACCAGGAGTCAAATTAAATGATCTGAACCCATCAGCAGGTCTTAAAGACTGGTAACATTCCCACAGCTATTATTGAATTAAAAACATAGCAAGAAGGTCCTGGGTTCGAACCCCAGGCCGTCCCAGCTCCTTTCTGTGTAGCGTTTGCATGTTCTCCCCATGTCTGCGTGGGTTTCCTCTGGGTGCTCTGGTTTCTTCCCACCATCACAAAAACATGCATGTTAGGTTCAAACTCCTGCCTGTGACCCTGCCCTGAGCAAGGCAATGGAGAGAAGAACTGGAGTTGGTCCCCGGATGCTGCAGCTGCCCACTGCTCCTGTAAAATAGGATGGTTACATGCATATATATATATATATGTGTGTGTGTGTGTGTGTGTGTGTGTGTGTGTGTATGTGCGTATGTGTGTGTATATATATATATATATATATATATATATATATATATACACACACATATACATATACACACTCAATGGTAGGGAAAGTGCTCAACAAATAAGCAGCAACTACTGGCTGTTGCTGGAAGAGTCCTGGCCAGAGTCATGCTACACAGGCTGGTAAAACACATCTCAGAGGAGCTGTTGCCTGAGTCACAGTGTGGGTTTAGGAGGAATAGGAGTACTGTGGACATGGTGTTCACAGCACGGCAACTCCAGGAGAAGTGTAGGGAGCAACACCAGGACCTCTTCATAGCCTTCATCGACCTTTCAAAGGCTTTTGACACAGTCAACAGGGACATCCTATGGAACATCCTCCTGAAGTTTGGCTGTCCACGAAAGTTTGTCAACATCCTTCAAAGATTTCACGTGGGGATGATGGCACGTGTGACCATTGGAGGCCAGGAATCCGAGCCCTTCAGGGTGTGCACCGGGGTACGTCAGGGGTGCATCCTTGCTCCAGTTCTCTTCAACATCTTCCTCCTGTGTGTGACATTGCTGCTCCACAAGGAAATCAGGAAGGACAGTGGGGTTACTGTGGACTTCAGACTAGATGGAAACCTATTTAACATCCGTAGGCTCCAAGCGGTCACAAAAATGACATGTGAGCACATCATGGAGTTACAGTACGCAGATGACTGTGCAGTTGTGGCCCACACACCTGAGGCGCTACGAGCTACCCTTGCAGCTGCTGCAAGGGCGTATGGTAGGCTGGGGCTCCTTTATAAACATGGCAAAGACTGGAGTAGTATGCCAGTGGGCATCTACTCCTCCATCTCATTCACCAACCTTCACCATCTCCGACAAACCACTTGCAACAGTGGAATCCTTCAAATACCTGGGCAGCTTCCTCTCTGACGACTGCAGCATCGACAGGGAGATGCAAAACCGGATTAAACAAGCGCCATCCTCTTTTGGCAGACTTAGGAGAAGGGTCTTTCAAAACAAAGACCTCAACCTCCACACCAAAATATCTGTCTACTTGGCAGTTGTCATCACGACTCTCCTCTACAGCTGTGAGGCGTGGACCCTGTACAGCCACCACCTCAGGATGCTTGAGGCCTTCCACATCCAATGCCTACAATGCATCCTGAGGAGAACCTGGCGTGACCGAGTGCCCCATACTGAAATACACCACAAGACCAACTGCATCAGCATGGAGGCTACCGTCACCCAGCACCAACTTCATTGGCTCGGTCGGACATCAGGATGCCAAAGGAGCGCTTACCGCGTACAGTGCTGTATGACCAGCTGCATCGTGGCCGCTGCTTGGCAGGAGGCCAGAAAAATGGTACAAAGACCAGCTGAAGACCATCATAAAGAAGTGCGGCCTGAACCTGAGCCCGCTGGAGGACACTGCCGCCCAACGCTCCCATCTGGCGACAGCTCTGTCAACAAGGGGTGCAAAAGCTCGAGAAGGACCGCGGTGACTGACAGACCAGGAGACGTCTGAAGAGACATGAAGCCAGTACCACACCTACACCCCCAGTCAGTACACCTACACCCCCAGTCAGTACACCTACACCCCCAGTCAGTCCACCTACACCCCCAGTCAGGGATCTCACCTGTTCTGTCTGTGGCAGACAGTGTGGATCGCGGATTGGGCTTTACAGCCATAAGAAGACTGACAAGTGACAGAGGCAGGATTGTCATTGTAGGACACGACGGACAATCTAAAGCATATAGGGGAGGGAGAGGTGCCACATTCCAACACTGAAAAACACCTGATCGCTAACGGTCCAGTGGGGGGGTGGGGTGGGCGGGGTATTTGTGTATTGTCCTGATTTATTTATAATTACAAAATGGGTGCTTATATCTATGTGTGCAGCTGCTGGCCAGTTCATTGCTGTTATTCAGTGTGGACATTTGTGGTCTGCAGATGATAAATATTGTTCAGGTACACATACTAGGTTACACATTTTACTACTGGCTGAATATGTTTTGTTCTTTCAGAGGCTTTTCCAGGTGATTGAATAATTAATGTTTCTGTCTGCCAATCACCAAATATAAGGGCTTAAACATGTGACACTCTTTAAACGGTTGTTTTAAAGCAACACATGTGAGCATTAAACCTCTTTCTGAATGTTCCCTCTGTTAGACTCACGTATGTCTCTGTTTTCTCGTTGTCCTCTCTCTCGTCACCGTAGCTTGGTAGATACCTCCCTTCATCTGGCATTTTCCCTCGAGGGGGCAGGAGTCGTTCACATGGCAGTTGCAGTTGGGGGTGTCCAGTTGTGATGAAGGTGTCGTTGATTTGTTGATGATTCTTGTGTTGTGGGGCGATATTGTGTTGAGTGTCAGGCATGCAGCTGTAACTAGTTTTGATGGTGTTCCTATTAAATATCTTACTCAGTTGATGGTCCGGGGTAAAGCACTTATCCAAAAGTTCAAAACACTGCTTACCCGTGTTTGTGGTCACGGTATCACTGTAGGGTGGTTGTACCAGGGTGTCACTGTAGGGTGGTTGTACCAGGGTGTCACTGTAGGGTGGTTGTACCAGGGTGTCAGTGTAGGGTGGTTGTACCAGGGTGTCACTGTAGGGTGGTTGTACCACGGTGTACCTGTAGGGTGGTTGTACCAGGGTGTCACTGTAGGGTGGTTGTACCAGGGTGTCAGTGTAGGGTGGTTGTACCAGGGTGTCACTGTAGGGTGGTTGTACCAGGGTGTCACTGTAGGGTGGTTATACCAGGGTGTCAGTGTAGGGTGGTTGTACCAGGGTGTCAGTGTAGGGTGGTTGTACCAGGACGTCAGTGTAGGGTGGTTGTACCAGGGTGTCAGTGTAGGGTGGTTGTACCAGGGTGTCACTGTAGGGTGGTTTACCACGGTGTCACTGTAGGGTGGTTGTACCAGGGTGTCACTGTAGGGTGGTTGTACCAGGGTGTCAGTGTAGGGTGGTTGTACCAGGGTGTCAGTGTAGGGTGGTTGTACCAGGGTGTACCTGTAGGGTGGTTGTACCAGGGTGTCACTGTAGGGTGGTTGTACCAGGGTGTCAGTGTAGGGTGGTTGTACCAGGGTGTCACTGTAGGGTGGTTGTACCAGGGTGTCACTGTAGGGTGGTTGTACCAGGGTGTCAGTGTAGGGTGGTTGTACCAGGGTGTCAGTGTAGGGTGGTTGTACCAGGGTGTCAGTGTAGGGTGGTTGTACCAGGGTGTCAGTGTAGGGTGGTTGTACCAGGGTGTACCTGTAGGGTGGTTGTACCAGGGTGTCACTGTAGGGTGGTTTACCACGGTGTCACTGTAGGGTGGTTGTACCAGGGTGTCACTGTAGGGTGGTTGTACCAGGGTGTCAGTGTAGGGTGGTGTTACCAGGGTGTCAGTGTAGGGTGGTTGTACCAGGGTGTCACTGTAGGGTGGTTGTACCAGGGTGTCACTGTAGGGTGGTTGTACCAGGGTGTCACTGTAGGGTGGTGTTACCAGGGTGTCAGTGTAGGGTGGTTGTACCAGGGTGTCACTGTAGGGTGGTTGTACCAGGGCATCACTGTAGGGTGGTTGTACCAGGGTGACAGTGTAGGGTGGTTGTACCAGGGTGTCACTGTAGGGTGGTTGTACCAGGGTGTCACTGTAGGGTGGTTGTACCAGGGTGTCAGTGTAGGGTGGTTGTACCAGAGTGTCAGTGTAGGGGGGTTGTACCAGGGTGTCAGTGTAGGGTGGTTGTACCAGGGTGTCAGTGTAGGGTGGTTGTACCAGGGTGTCAGTGTAGGGTGGTGTTACCAGGGTGTCAGTGTAGGGTGGTTGTACCAGGGTGTCAGTGTAGGGTGGTTGTACCAGGGTGTCAGTGTAGGGTGGTGTTACCAGGGTGTCAGTTTAGGGTGGTTGTACCAGGGTGTCAGTGTAGGGTGGTTGTACCAGGGTGTCAGTGTAGGGTGGTTGTACCAGGGTGTCAGTGTAGGGTGGTTGTACCAGGGTGTCAGTGTAGGGTGGTTGTACCAGCTGATGTTTCATCTTCTGCTACGTTTGTAGGTTTGCTGGCAGTCAGTGTGTAATGGTGGGTTGTACTTGAGCTTAAAATTGTAGCCGCTGTTTTGTAAGGCATCACTAGATGATCATGTTGAGAGTCTTCTATTAATGCTTTATGGGATGTTCTTCAAGATGGAGGGTGGGTGGTTGCTTTCACTATGGACATACTGCAGCGTGTTGTTGGGCTTCATGTATGGCTTGTATGTGCCGTTGAGATGTCCAGAAAGTCCATTTGTTTTTTGTTTGCTTCAATCGTAATTTTTAGCCCTTTGTTTGAGAATATTTTACAGATTGTTTTTTTAATATGCTTGACCTCTCTTGGTGATTTGGTACAAATTGCTAGCCCATTATCCCTATAGAGTCCAACATTGATGTCTAGATCTTGTATTGTAACAAATATATTACAATTAGTTCACTATATATATATATATATATATATATATATATATATATATATATATATACACTCACTGGCCACTTTATTAGGTACACCTTGCTAGTACCGGGTTGGACCCCCTTTTGTCTTCAGAACTGCCTTAATCCTTCGTGGCATAGATTCAACAAGGTACTGGAAACATTCCTCAGAGAGTTTGGTCCATATTGACATGATAGCATCACACAGTTGCTGCAGATTTGTCGGCTGCACATCCATGATGCGAATCTCCCGGTCCACCACATCCCAAAAGTGCTCTATTGGATTGAGATCTGGTGACTGTGGAGGCCATTTGAGTACAGTGAACTCGTTGTCATGTTCAAGAAACCAGTCTGAGATGATTCGAGCTTTATGACATGGCGCGTTATCCTGCTGGAAGTAGCCATCAGAAGATGGGAACACTGTGGTCATAAAGGGATGGACATGGTCAGCAACAATACTCAGGTAGGCTGTGGCGTTGACACGATGCTCAATTGGTACTAAGAGGCCCAAAGTGTGCCAAGAAAATATCCCCCACACCATTACACCACCACCACCACCAGCCTGAACCGTTGATACAAGGCAGGATGGATCCATGCTTTCATGTTGTTGACGCCAAATTCTGACCCTACCATCCAAATGTCGCAGCAGAAATCGAGACTCATCAGACCAGGCAACGTTTTTCCAATCTTCTATTGTCCAATTTTGGTGAGCCTGTGCGAATTGTAGCCTCAGTTTCCTGTTCTTAGCTGACAGGAGTGGCACCCGGTGTGGTCTTCTGCTGCTGTAGCCCATCTGCCTCAAGGTTCGACGTGTTGTGCGTTCAGAGATGCTCTTCTGCATACCTCGGTTGTAATGAGTGGTTATTTGAGTTACTGTTGCCTTTCTGTCAGCTCGAACCAGTCTGGCCATTCTCCTCTGACCTCTGGCATCAACAAGGCATTTTCGCCCACAGAACTGCCGCTCACTGGATATTTTCTCTTTTTCGGACCATTCTCTGTAAACCCTAGAGATGGTTGTGCGTGAAAATCCCAGTAGATCAGCAGTTTCTGAAATACTCAGACCAGCCCGTCTGGCACCAACAACCATGCCACGTTCAAAGTCACTTAAATCACCTTTCTTCCCCATTCTGATGCTCGGTTTGAACTGCAGCAGATCGTCTTGACCATGTCTACATGCCTAAATGCATTGAGTTGCTGCCATGTGATTGGCTGATTAGAAATTTGCGTTAACGAGCAGTTGGACAGGTGTGCCTAATAAAGTGGCCGGTGAGTGTATATATATATATCTATATACACACACTTATAGCATTTTTTTTCTGAAACCGTCAATGTGTTGAATGCTCGACAAATGATGAGCGGAATATCAACACTCATGCAGAAAAAAAGATTTTAATACATTGCAGTACAGGCCTGTTTCGTGCGTCTTGCATTCATCAGCAGCTAATGAGTGCGAGACGCTGATGAGTGCAGCTGATGAGTGTGAGACGCACGAAACAGGCCTGTACTGCAATGTATTAAAATCTTTTTTCCTGTATCCGCGTTGATATATATATATATATATATATATATATATATATATATATATATATATATATGTAGATGTGGCAGGCGTTCTTGAGGCATCCTGTAATGTAATATATATATATATATATATATATATATATATATATATGTGTGTGTGTGTGTGTGTGTGTGTGTGTGTGTGTGTGCAACAGCTAGTAGGTATATGCCATGACTGCTGCCGCAGATGGACTTGTCACCCCTGTTTTTATACCTGGTGACAATTTTAGCATCCCTCCATTGTTGGGGGACACTCTCCTGGTCTCAGACCTGCAGAATGTACTGATAGATCATTCTGGAGCACAAGTATCCTCCTTGTTTTAGGAGTTCTGCTGAGATACCATCACTGCCAGGGAACGTATTGCTCTTGAGGGAGTTGATGGCTGTAAGTACTTCTTGAAAAGTTGGCAAGTGATCAAGGTCTGGGATGGGAGGACGAATCGGCAGCTCTTCAAGGATGGATTGGTCAGTTGGTAAGTGCTTGTTAAGTAGGCCTTCAAAATGTTCAGCCCACCTTGCCAGGATCCACTTTTGGTCTTTCAGAGATGTTAGTCCTTCTGCTGATTTTAAGGGTGTGATAGAGCAGTTCCTAGGTCCATATATAGTCTTTATATATTTGTAGAAGTTGTGCATATCATTTCTGTCAGCATATGATTGAATCTGGTTAGCTTTGTTCATCTACAATGTATTTTGCAGCGTGGCACAATGTTGTTTATACCTTCTTCTTATGTGCTATTTGCCACTGCTGCTGAAAGATGGTGGATGCAGGGCAGTTGAGAGTAGCCATGTGTGCCCTATTCATGGTTTCCAGCAGGGATGTGATGATGTCAAGAGTTCTCGTTAAACCAGTTCTGATGTTTTCTGGCTCTGTAGCCTATAGAGTCGATTGCAGCTTGATGTAGCAGTGAGGTTAGGGAGGTCCATTTCTGATCCATGGAATTGTCAGAACTCAGAATGGCCTCAAACTCTGGTGCCATCATGCCTACAGAGCAATGGAACTCATTCCGTGCTGGGCCTGACTTCAATTTAGCACAGTTCAGTTGCTTTTTTATGGATTTCTTGAGACGCAGTGGGGGGCACACTTTGACACGGAGCTTGGTCATAATCAGGTGGTGATCCGTCCAGTATTCTGCACCACTCATGGCCCGGGTCAGCAAGACATCACTAGTGCCAGTACGTCTTGTTATGGTATAGTCAATCAGCTGCCAGTGTTTAGATCGTGGCTGCATCCAGGAATGTTTTGCATTTGGCCTTCTGCTGAAACAGTGTGTTCATGATGGTGAGGTCATGCTCTGCACAGAGTGTTAACAGCCTCAGATGATTTGCATTAACCTGACTAACCCCATGCCTACCCAATGCTGCACTCCACAGACCATTGTTCTTTCCTACCCTAGCATCAAAGTCTCCCAGAAGAAGGACCTTGTCCTTTTTTGGGATATGATGAAGGGCCTCATCTAGTTGCTGGTAGAAGCTGTCCTTCACACCATTGTCAGATGGTAGTGTTGGTGCATATGCACTTAACAGAGTGGCATAGCGTGCCTTTGCTAGGGGGATACAGAGGGTCATTAGCCTCTCACTTAGTCGAGTGGGTGTTTCAGTGAGGCTGGGTAGAATGCTGTTCTTGATTACCAGTCCAATACCAGGAATTGATAATATAGATGATAAACTGATTTGAATAGCTGTTAATTATATTGCACACCCTATCTGTCGCATAATGAATACCAGCCTGAAACAATCGATCTTTCCACAAGCTTGGAAGGAAGCAAAAGTCATACCATTGCCTAAAGATAAGAAAACATCATTTAGTGGCCACAACAGCCACCCCATTAGCTTGCTATCAACTATAAGTAATATCTTTGAGAAGGCAATTTTTGATCAAATACAAGAATACTTCTCAGCAAATAATCTGATAACAGATTTCTAGCATGCCTATAGAAAGGGACATTCTACATGTGCAGCTCTAGCCCAAATGACAGATGACTGGTACAAAGATTTGGACAGCAAAATGATCTGTGGTGCAGTCGTTTTCCAGCAGCATTTGATGTAATTTACCACAAGCTCCTTCTTGAAAAGCTGGAGTCTTATGGTCTTAGACCATCTGCAATGGCCTGGATGGAAAGTTATTTGATGCATAGCTCACATAGAGTCTTGTTTAATGGAGATTACTTAGATAGTGCATCTATAGAGTGTGGAATTCCTCAAGGAAGCTGCCTAGGTCCACTTATGTACTCCATTTTTACAAATGATTTACCTCTTGTACTAAAAGATGCTAAATTAACGATGTATGCTGATGACACTACAGTGTATGCATCAGCAACAACACCTGCTGAGTTAAATGTCATCTGGAATAGGGAGCTAGATATAATTGGGAAATGGGTCTTTGAAAACAAACTGATACTTAACACAACCAAAACGAAAAGCATTATATTTGGTTCAAATCATTGTCTTAGGAAAGAGCCAGAGCTAAAACTCTATAAATAAAGCACTAACTAAGCTCCTGGGCATCATTCTTGATAATAAGCTGTCCTGGTCAAAACACATTGACACAGTTGTAAACAGAATGGGTAAGGCATTGGCAGTGGTAAGGCGATGCAGACAATACCTTACACCAGAATTGACTAAAATGGTAATAAACATTATTGTTCTCTCACAGCTTGACTATTGCCAAATAATATGGGCGAATGCCATGAAAAAAGATTTAAGCAAACTCCAGTTGCTACAGAACTAGGCAGCACGCCTTGCTCTCCAATGTCCATACAATACTAACATCAACAGCATGCACTTCTGTCTACAATGCTTAAAAGTTGAGGACAGAATGAATGCTGCACTTCCATCTTCAATAGGGAAGGTTTTACAATACAAAACTCCATCACATCAGTACAATCAGTTAAAACACAATTCAGAATCATATACACTACTGTTCAAAAGTTTGGGATCACCCAAACAATTTCGTGTTTTCCATGAAAAGTCACACTTATTCACCACCATATGTTGTGAAATGAATAGAAAATAGAGTCAAGACATTGACAAGGTTAGAAATAATGATTTGTATTTGAAATAAGATTTTTTTTACATCAAACTTTGCTTTCGTCAAAGAATCCTCCGTTTGCAGCAATTACAGCATTGCAGACCTTTGGCATTCTAGCTGTTAATTTGTTGAGGTAATCTGGAGAAATTGCACCCCACGCTTCCAGAAGCAGCTCCCACAAGTTGGATTGGTTGGATGGGCACTTCTTTGAGCAGATTGAGTTTCTGGAGCATCACATTTGTGGGGTCAATTAAACGCTCAAAATGGCCAGAAAAAGAGAACTTTCATCTGAAACTCGACAGTCTATTCTTGTTCT
Source organism: Lampris incognitus (assembly GCF_029633865.1). Classification (NCBI taxonomy): domain Eukaryota; kingdom Metazoa; phylum Chordata; class Actinopteri; order Lampriformes; family Lampridae; genus Lampris; species Lampris incognitus. Next base: position 1,152,932 of record NC_079227.1, read on the forward strand.
TAGAAATGAAGGCTATTCCATGCGAGAAATTGCTAAGAAATTGAAGATTTCCTACACCGGTGTGTACTACTCCCTTCAGAGGACAGCACAAACAGGCTCTAACAGGTACTATTTAATGAAGATGCCAGTTGGGGACCTGTGAGGCGTCTGTTTCTCAAACTAGAGACTCTAATGTACTTATCTTCTTGCTCAGTTGGGCAACGCGGCCTCCCACTTCTTTTTCTACTCTGGTTAGAGCCTGTTTGTGCTGTCCTCTGAAGGGAGTAGTACACACCGGTGTAGGAAATCTTCAATTTCTTAGCAATTTCTCGCATGGAATAGCCTTCATTTCTAAGAACAAGAATAGACTGTCGAGTTTCAGATGAAAGTTCTCTTTTTCTGGCCATTTTGAGCGTTTAATTGACCCCACAAATGTGATGCTCCAGAAACTCAATCTGCTCAAAGAAGTGCCCATCCAACCAATCCAACTTGTGGGAGCTGCTTCTGGAAGCGTGGGGTGCAATTTCTCCAGATTACCTCAACAAATTAACAGCTAGAATGCCAAAGGTCTGCAATGCTGTAATTGCTGCAAATGGAGGATTCTTTGACGAAAGCAAAGTTTGATGTAAAAAAAATCTTATTTCAAATACAAATCATTATTTCTAACCTTGTCAATGTCTTGACTCTATTTTCTATTCATTTCACAACATATGGTGGTGAATAAGTGTGACTTTTCATGGAAAACACAAAATTGTTTGGGTGATCCCAAACTTTTGAACGGTAGTGTACATATGCCACTAGACAGGCAACAGAAGGCCGGTTTTCACTTCCTAAGCCAAACACTAATTTTCTGAAGCGTCCGGCAGAATACAGACCAATGAAAGCATGGAGACCCTTACCACTGCCAACGACTAGACTGACACACAAATCACTATTTAAACAGCAGATAAAGAAACACCTGGGAATGTTATAGTTGTAGGATGCAAAATACATGGTCATACGCACACACACACATGCAGGACAGGGTGAGGTGTGACTGGAGCGGAGTTCTACAGCCTGGATGGTGTCAACAGTTTGTACGTTGGAATGATGTGTGTATGTGTCTTTGCTGTTGGATGAGGACTTGTGTGTACTGTAAAGTTTAATGTAGGTTTTTGCTGTTTTTGTTTGTTTTGTTTTTGTTTCTCTCTGTCGTGTGTATTAAATGTATGTATGTATTAAATGTATGTATGTAGTACATGTATTGTTTTTATGTGGACCCCCGTAAGACTAGTGGTGCTTTAGGGCACAGCTAATGGGGATCCTGATAAATAAACAAATAAACAAATGCTGGTGTTGTTCGCCAAGGGGATAGCCTCTCCAAAAAAAGGGTGGACCCTCCTCCTTCCTCTCTCATGGAGCTTTCACCCAGGAGCCTGGTTTCGCTGAGACCAGCCATGTCCACGTTGTAGCGTCTCAGTTCCTCAGCAGTCCGCGCAGTCCTTCAATGTGGTCTGTCGCCATCATTATCAAGGAGCGTCCTAACACTCCGTGATGCCAACTTGAATGGGATCATTTTCTTGTTTTTACCACTGGATGGAATTCCCGGTAGGCACGGTAACCTACCCAGGAGGTTGGTTGAGTGGACAATTTTTAGGCCACCTTTTCTAGGCCCCTCCCCATTTGTGGTGAGCTGTGTGGTCCCAAAACAGGGCTGCTCAGTCACAAGGGTTCTGTCAAAAGCAGCTGCCACTCAATCACAGCACTAGCGACCATATACCCCATGCTGCTGATGTCCAGGGCTCTGATTAGAAGCTCCCAGGGCAATTCTACCCTTCTCCTGTTGCAAGACACCCCAGCGCCACCAGACTTCAGCGGGTATAAGGTCGGATATTGTACACCATGGTCAGAGGTGGAGACCTACGGAAGGAGGTTTTTAGAGTTCCACAGGGGGTGCGCAGTCCTCAGTAGCACTGTCTTTGCCGTGACAGGTTGGTCCTGGTGGCAAGGGCTTTTATCCAGGATGACCAGTCACCCTTCATGACTGCAGGAGGCTGCCAGAAACTCCAGACTGTCGAAGAACCACCTAGTGTGTGCCACCAAACATGTTGCTTTTCTCTCAGGTGTGCTCCCCTAGCCTTTGGCTAAACAGACTTCCCACAGGGCAGCGGGGAAGTGGTTGGCAATGAACAGTATGAATCCAAGCCCTTTTTCGTTTCTAACCAGGTAGGAACAGAGCAGCTGGTGAGTCACTGCTTGCCGTCTGCCCTTCAGCCCCTGTGGAGGGCAGACGACAGTTCTGACCTTGGAGCTCTCAAAGGGCACATCTGTCCACAGGCATGTTGGGCACACTTGGTGCCTGCTGAGATCGTGTGGTGAATACAGTATTTAAAGAGGGTTTTTTCTTTTCTTTTGTTTTGGATGGAGGCGTTTGAAACTGTTTAATCTATGACTTAGACGTCGATTTAATATTTCAAAGAGCTGTTGTGTATTTCAGTTTTGTGGCACAGTAGCTGACAGGTGTGTTATTTTAAACAATGATTGCGCATTTCAGACATTATTTTAGTCGTAAATTACTGTTATGAATATCCTTCTTTATCTTTAAATGCATCTTACTCTTCAGTTGCCAACTTGCTTTATTATACAGGGGGATGGATAAATGTCTTTTTATTCACATGTTTGTTTTAAACCAGGTTTACATGTAGTATTAAGCGATCTGGAGTGGAGACACAGTAGAAAGCTGTGGCAGGGTGAATAGTCGACTGTTCACCTATTTCAGGGCTAACACCTTTATTCTTTACCTTACTGTACTAACTACTGTACCTTACTGTAATAACTACTGTACCTTACTGTAATAACTACTGTACCTTACTGTACTAGCTACTGTGCCTTACTGTAATAACTACTGTACCTTACTATACTAAGATGTCTGTGAATGTTCTCATTCATCCAGGTCATGGTTATCCTCTATTCAACTCCTTTGGATTACCTTACTATACTAACTACTGTACCTTACTAGCTACTGTACCTTACTATACTAACTACTGTACCTTACTGTACCTTACTATACTAACTACTTTACCTTACTGTACTAACTACTGTGCCTTACTGTACCTTACTATACTAACTACTGTACCTTGCTGTACTAGCTACTGTACCTTACTATACTAACTACTGTGCCTTACTGTACCTTATTGTACTAACTACTGTACCTTACTATACTAACTACTGTACCTTACTAGCTACTGTACCTTACTATACTAACTACTGTACCTTACTGTAATAACTACTGTACCTTACTGTACTAGCTACTGTGCCTTATTGTAATAACTACTGTACCTTACTGTACTAACTACTGTACCTTACTGTAATAACTACGGTACCTTACTGTACTAGCTACTGTACCTTACTGTAATAACTACGGTACCTTACTTTACTAGCTACTGTGCCTTACTGTACTAAGATGTCTGTGAATATTCTCATTCATCCAGGTCATGGTTATCCTCTATTCAACTCCTTTGGATTACCTTACTATACTAACTACTGTACCTTACTAGCTACTGTAACTTACTATACTAACTACTGTACCTTACTGTACCTTACAATACTAACTACTGTACCTTACTGTACTAACTACTGTGCCTTACTGTACCTTACTATACTAACTACTGTACCTTACTGTAATAACTACTGTACCTTACTGTACTAGCTACTGTGCCTTACTGTAATAACTACTGTACCTTACTATACTAAGATGTCTGTGAATGTTCTCATTCATCCAGGTCATGGTTATCCTCTATTCAACTCCTTTGGATTACCTTACTATACTAACTACTCTACCTTACTGTACCTTACTATACTAACTACTGTGCCTTACTGTAATAACTACTGTACCTTACTGTACTAGCTACTGTACCTTACTGTGATAACTACTGTACCTTACTGTAATAACTACTGTACCTTACTATACTAGCTACTGTACCTTACTGTAATAACTACTGTACCTTACTATACTAAGATGTCTGTGAATGTTCTCATTCATCCAGGTCATGGTTATCCTGTATTCAACTCCTTTGGATTACCTTACTATACTAACTACTGTACCTTACTGTACCTTACTATACTAACTACTGTGCCTTACTGTAATAACTACTGTACCTTACTGTACTAGCTACTGTACCTTACTATACTAACTACTGGGCCTTACTGTACTAGCTACTGTACCTTACTATACTAACTACTGTGCCTTACTGTACCTTATTGTACTAACTACTGTACCTTACTATACTAACTACTGTGCCTTACTGTACCTTATTGTACTAACTACTGTACCTTACTATACTAACTACTGTAACTTACTATACTTGCTACTGTGCTTTACTGTACTAACTACTGTACCTTACTATACTAACTACTGTACCTTACTATACTAACTACTGTACCTTACTGTAATAACTGTTGTACCTTACTATACTAACTACTGTAACTTACTATATTAGCTACTGTACTTTACTGTACTAACTACTGTACCTTACTATACTAGCTACTGTGCCTTACTGTACTAACTACTGTACCTCACTATACTGGCTACTGTACCTTACTATACTAGCTACTGTGCTTTACTGTACTAAGTACTCTACGTTACTATACTAGCTACTGTGCTTTACTGTACTAACTACTGTACCTTACTATACTAACTACTGTACCTTACTATACTAGCCACTGTACCTTACTGTAATAACTACTGTACCTTACTGTAATAACTATTGTACCTTACTATACTAGCTACTGTACCTTACTGTAATAAATACTGTATGTTAATATACTAGCTACTGTACCTTACTATACTAGCCACTGTACCTTACTATACTAGCTACTGTACCTTACTGTAATAACTACTGTACCTTACTGTAATAACTACTGTACCTTACTATACTAGCCACTGTACCTTACCGTAATAACTACTGTATGTTAATATACTAGCTACTGTACCTTACTATACTAGCTACTGTACCTTACTGTAATAAATACTGTATGTTAATATACTAGCTACTGTACCTTACTATACTAGCCACTGTACCTTACTATACTAGCTACTGTACCTTACTGTAATAAGTACTGTACCTTACTATACTAGCCACTGTACCTTACTATACTAGCTACTGTACCTTACTTTACTAGCTACTGTACCTTACTGTAATAACTACTGTACCTTACTATACTAACTACTGTACCTTACTTTACTAGCTACTGTGCCTTACTATACTAAGTACTGTACGTTACTGTAATAACTACTGTACCTTACTATACTAGCCACTGTACCTTACTGTAATAACTACTGTATATTAATATACTAGCTACTGTACCTTAGTATACTAGCTACTGTACCTTACTGTAATAACTACTGTACCTTACTATACTAGCTACTGTACCTTACTCTAATAACTACTGTACCTTACTGTAATAACTACTGTACCTTACTATACTAGCCACTGTACCTTACTATACTAGCTACTGTACCTTACTGTACTGTGTTTTGCTGATGTTTTTGCACCTCGTAAGTTGTATCTTATACTGCTTATATTTTACACTTACGTTGTTTAGACTTTCGACTTTTTATTGCAGATATTTTATGTTTCTTATCTCTTGTATGTGTGCAGCAGTTCGAAGTTTGGCAGAGCTGCCACGTCGTGGTGCTTTCCTGCACGTCTGCCATGCTTCCTGTGAGCTCGGCTCGTCTGCCGTCTTTCCTGGAGTTTCAGGAGACACCTGCTTTTTCCTGAGCAGTTAATGGACTGGCTTTTGTTGGTGTGCACCGCCACCCAGTGGTCGAGTCCCTCTATTGACTCTGAATGGCAAATGACTTACCATCAAGGGGCAGGACGCAACAGATAAAATTGCAGTACTTGACATCCATAATTGTCCTTTCTTTCTTTCTTTCTTTCTTTCTTTTGGTTGTGTATCGTCTGCCTCCAGGTCCTCTTTGTGCTGGAATGGGTGGTAAGAAGAAGAAAAAGATGATGTATTTGACAACCAAAAATGCAGGTAATTAAAACCTTCCTTTCAACATGTGATTCTGCTTATGAATGGATTTGATATGTAATTTAGAAAATGCCACCTTATACAGTGTGTTGTGTTGTGTTGTGTTCTAATCTTTCATTTTAATTGTTTATAAATCTTTCCATGTAGGGAAAGGAATGCTACCTGAGATTTATCAGTGTTTTATAACTGTAATCGCAGTGTAAAATGTCCTTTACACCAGCAATACCTCTTTGAGAATGGGTGTTTTGTCCTCATTCGGGAGTTAAAGCCTTGACTCTGTCATCTCACCAGAGTTTGACCGTCATGAGCTGCGGATCTACGAGGAGGTGGCCAAGGTCCCGGCCTTCAGGAGGAAGACGCTGGTTCTGATTGGAGCGCAAGGTGTCGGTCGACGCAGTCTCAAGAACAAACTGTTAGTGTCAGAGGCGCTGCGGTATGGGACCACCGTCCCCTGTAAGTCCCTGCCAGCACACACTGGCCTGCTCAGCTGCTCAGCTGCTCTGCATGCTTCAGGATTTGGACATACGGGGCTTTGAAACAGTATTTACCCCTTCACTAATTTCCTGTATTTTTGCATGTTTGTCACACTCAACTGTTTTCATATCCATCCATCCATCCATCCATTATCCAAACCGCGTACCCTGCTCTCAGGGTTGTGGGGATGCTGGAGCCTATCCCAGCGGTCATTGGGCGGCAGGCAGGGAGACACCCTGGACGTTTCATACCTTCATGCAAAAATTAATACAAGATCAACTTGAGTGAACACAAAATTCAGCTTTTAATGACAATTTTGTTTATTTAAGGAAAAAGGTTATCCAAGACCAGCTGACCCTGTTCCAGGCACAGCTGAGATGGTCGGTAGTTTTAAAGAGCTGCAAACAGAGTATTACTGTACGGCGATGACACTTCAATGCTAGTGTTAATATTAACATTTCTTACCAAACTGATAAAAATTGGCACTTCATGGGTGGAAAATGGCTCAATGGCAGTCCGGGTGGTGTGGCGGTCTATTCCGTAGCCCACCCACATGGGAATCGACGGTTCAAATCCCCGTGTTACCTCCGGCTTGGTCGGGCGTCCCTACAGAAACAATTGGCTGTGTCTGCGGGTGGGAAGCCCGATGTGGGTATGTGTCCTGGTCGCTGCACTAGCGCCTCCTCTGGGTCAGTCAGGGCTCCTGTTCGGGGGGGAGGGGAACTGGGGGAAATAGCGTGATGCTCCCACGCGCTGCATCCCCCTGGTGAAACTCCTCACTGTCAGGTGAAAAGAAGCGGCTGGTGACTCCACATGTATGGGAGGAGGCATGTGGTAGTCTGCAGCCCTCCTGGATCAGCAGAGGGGGCGGAGCAGAGGCCGGGACGGCCGATTTTTTTTTTTTATTGCAAGGCAACGATACAAAAGAGTTAAAGGGATATACAATACCGATACAATGCATACCGGGAGTATTGAATTTGATTTAAAAAAGACAGTAAAAAGAGAAATTTACAATAAATTATTTCTTTGACAAATTGGAAATGACTTGGTAGCTTTATGGTGTGTTGAGTGCTGCAGAATCTTCATGGAAGAATGGAAATATTTTTTCACAAATAATAAAAGTGGGTTTACTAAGAGAAAATTCACATCAGTGGATACGAAATTTAAATAGACACAGTATTAATAACAAATCAAATTTCACTGTAAATACAGATGCTTTAATAATGCTAATTAATAATACTACTACTCGAATACTTACTCCTGAAATGCTCCTAACTCAGAAAGTTAGTGCACCGCCTCCACCTGGAAACTTCAGTGGAAAATTCTCTATCAACAGCAATGGCGCCAAGTGCAGAATCTCGCGGACCGGTTCTGGAATATCTGGAAATGAGAATATCTGCAGACACTTCAAATGTGACACAAACAGCAAGATTCACGCCCTAAAATCCAGGTTGGTGACGTCATACTGCTCAAGGACAGTCAAGCAGCCCGGAACGACTGGCCCATGGCACTTGTTTCAAGCATCTTCCCTAGTGATGATGGAGAAATTCGCAAGGTTGAGCTCAAGGTGACCAAAACGGGGACAACTAAGAGGTTCCCCCGACCAGTAACTGAGATCATGCTTCTTCTGAAGAAGTAGGGCTGGATTCAACTTTGTAAATTTTGAGGTTACACATATGTGGAATGGCGGCATGGTGGCGCAGTGGTTAGCGCGGTCGCCTCACAGCAAGAAGGTCCTGGGTTCGAGCCCTGGGGTAGTCCATCCTTGGTGGGTCACCCCGGGGCGTTCTCTGTGGGTGTAGCAGAGTGATGTTGTTACGCTAGATTGTGGACTGAGTCTTTAATTTGATAAGCATTATAAGAATGACTGGCCTCTTATTGTGAAAGGTGACAGAGCGGAAGTTCTGGCGCAAAGGACGATACCAACTGGTTTTGTTTATGTGGGTGACTTCCTGGTTTCATATTAACTTCTTACAACGCACTAGTACGTATCTAACGGTCAAAGTCCATTTCGGAAGTCATTATACAGTTGATGGAATCCGGTCATGACATTTCAAAGCTGATATTTGGCGTTATGCGGAAGCTGTGATATAATGGACTCTTCCGCTGTGGCGGAAGCTCCTCGGTGGCGCCTGGTGCCTTCCCTTCCCTCTGCACCTTGAGAGGGGCGGTGTGTATTCTGTGTGCTGTTTAGACTTTTGGTAAATTACTCTGTAAATACGGTTTCTCATTTACCACCGACGGTAATGGTAATAACTGTTAACTAGTTCGTGTTTTGTGTTGCAATTCTCAACTATTCTGTTCATTTACGTGGATTTAAAGTGTAGAAAATGTGACGGTAACCGCACATGTCGTTCTAGTGTGGTAGTGCATTGTTAGGGTGTCCACTAGAGGGTGCTGTTGCCCACTCGTCCTGAAAATAGCGTTGTTGGTGAATCGGGTGCAGGCTGTGGGCACTGTATGCGGAAGGAGACCTGTATATTCTCTGCTGCGTACTGTTTTCATACAGGTATGGGGGGGGTTGTTATTTTGATTTTATGTTTTTCTTTATTTTAAAGGTAGAATTGCAAACTATTTTGTACACCATTTTATAAGGATTTTGTATCATGTATGTTAACAAAAAGAACTTGTAATGAAAAAATAATTCAGTGTCACAGTGAGTGTGTGTAGTTTTGTGCCCTTTACACTGGACTTTGAAAGAGACGGCTGTGGGCACTGCATGCAGAAGGAGACCTGTATATTCTCTGCTGTGTACTGTTTTCATATAGGCTCCTGATTGCAATAAATACGATATCATCTACCTGGTCGTTGTAGCGTCGTCAGTCACACCAACAAACTACACAACGCAGAGAACCACACTACACGTGGAGTTTGCATGTTCTCCCCGTGTTTACATGGGATTCCTCCAGGGGCTCCGGTTTCCTCCCACAGTCCAAAGACATGTAAGTCAGGTGAATTGGCCGTACTAAGTTGTCCCTAGGTATGAATGTGTGTGTGTGTGTGTGTTGGCCCTGTGATGGCCTGGTGGCCTGTCCAGGGTGTCTCCCTGCCTGTCCAGGGTGTCTCCCTGCCTGCCACCCAATGACTGCTGGGATAGGCTCCAGCATCCCCGCGACCCTGGGAGCAGGATAAGTGGTTCAGATAATGGATGGATGGATGGATGGACGTATGTGGAATCTTGACAGATTCCAGGCGGGGAGTGTCTTGTATTCCGAGTATAGTAGATGCAACCTGCTTTTGGAACTTTTATTTTGAAAGTGGAGCTTTTATTTGGAAAGCCAGTAGTGCTTCCTTTGTCCTAAGAAAGGAAGTCGGCCATTTTAGTTTGCCAAGAAGTCAGCGGGACGCGATATTATGAACCCTACATAGCCCTCGCCAAAATCCCGTACCCTGTCCCAAATCTCGCGAACGGACGCCGGATTTCCGCTGTGTTGCTAAGGAAACAATCAACTATCAACTCGGTGCGAAGCAAAGCTAACGTTAGCTACCTTCAATTTTGTAATTTTGTATTTTTCGCAATTTTGGACAGCTGGCTGCTTTTGTAATTTTGGACTGCTGGCTGTCAACAACAGAACGGAGGTAAGTAACGTTAGTTGTCTGAACATGAACATATATCTAATAAATAGACTTTCTCACATTTAAGAAAGCTGATCAGTAAGTTGTTACCTGTGTATAAATGTAAAAGTCATATTACTACAATATAGGAGCTCGTTTTGTTTGTAGTCATGATAAGGGGTGAAGTATCCTATGCTCAAACGTGGAGCAAGCAAAGATTGAGTTAAAAACGTTAATGTTGATTGTGGATAACTTAGACAGGTTAAATTGTGGGTGTACAGCGTTTCCTTGATGAGCGCTAACCCCATAACAACATATTTTCGCGTTGCTACGGTGGCGCACACGTGACAAAGCCAGAAACGGGATTTTGGCGAGGCCTATGTAGGGTTCATAATATCGCCAGCGGGACATGCAGCAAAACACCCACTGTAATCCTCGCTTGTGTCCTGTGTTGCCTTCGGAAGCATTGTCGGTGAGTATTTGTCCATCACATATTATAGTTTATTGTTTGATTATTTTTGGGAATTTGTGTGGTGGAGATACATGGGGCCTGATTTCAGATGAGCATGTGTTTTCGGTGTGCAAGTTAGCTTAGATTACACTGTTTACGTAGTCAATTGTTTATTTAGCCTAGCCTGCTATATTTTAGGCTAGCTTAGTTTAGCATATGCTGTTATTTGATGCAACTGTTGAACGTAAGTTGTATTAATGTCTATGTGTGCCTATGTTTAAATACTGCTTTGTTTTTAGTTTTAGTTTTACCCATTCATTGTGAATGCAACAGTGTTGGAAAATAAAGCACTAGGAGTATAGATTGCTACTCCCTGACTACGATATTCATTTTGATGGAGTTTGGCTGGCTGCTTAGTTGTGTTCCTTTCCTCTTTACACAGAATGAGAGCAGTAACACAGTCGCCTGTGGTGTGGGAGACTCGGGTTCGAGTCCCGGCTGCCCCCCAAATTCGCTAAATTGGTGTCAGAAGTGGGATGGTGAGACTGTGAGGCCATCGGAAGCGCGTGCGCCCAGAAGCGTGAGGGAACTTATATGCTGAAGCGCGGGGACACGCTTCCCGAAGGAGGGGGTGGTGTAACGATCATGGATGAATAGACTCGCTAGCCAAGAGCTAACAGGTCAGACCCTTTCGTCGACTGGTTAACGTAGTCGCCCGTGGTGTGGGAGACCCGGGTTCGCGTCCCAGCTGCGGCAGTCCCCAGCTGCCCCCCGAATTCACTAAATTTGCTACATACCACCCTCTGCTACCAGTTCACAAGACTCTTCACTTGGTGCCATTGTTGTTGATAGAGATGTTCTCCACTGAAGTTTCCAGGTGGAGGTGGTGCACTAACTTTCAGATTTAGGAGCATTGCAGGAGTAAGTATTACAGGTGAGTCTCCATCAGTGGAAACTGGCACCAGGGGCCGGGAGTTAATAATGGCCATTACCTCCATCATTAAGGTACACAGAACCTCATGAGCTAGACCAGAAGAGCCTGTGCATGCCAGCATAGAATCCAAGATTCTCTGTGTCACTCCAATCAAATGCTCCCATGCTCATCCCATGTGAGAAGCATATGGTGCGTTGAAGTCCCATGTGCAACACTGACTGTTCACAAACCTCTGAACCCTTGACTCCTTGACCACTTTGTGAAACTCAAGCTCATTGCAGGCACAAATAAAATTGATTCCACAATCAGATTGCAACTGCTTAGAGGGTCCTCAGATAGCAAAGAACCTTCTAAGGGTGTTAATGCAGCTAGAAGTGTCCATGGCTTCAATCACTTCAATGTGGACTGCACGAGTGCTCATACAGGTAAAGAGTATGGCCCAGTGCTTGCTGTATGCTAGATCACCTCTTGTATGCCTTGCAACCACTGTCCAGGGGCCAAAGACATGATCCAAAACACAAGAGTAAGTCCACCTTAGAATGGCTCAAAAGTAGAGTTGTAAAAACCAGGTCCAGAAAGTAAATGTCCAAACAGGGTATTTGCTCCAACCATGTTACTAAACCAGGTGATTTCATTCATTAGCTAGTATTCCCTACCTAGTTGAGGAGTGGTGTTGACTAGAATCTGCTAGTGTAGTGTATGAGTGGAGCAAATACATGGTTTGGACTTTTACTTTCAGGACCTGGTTTTTACACCTCTGCTCAAAAGAAACAAAATGAAGGTTTTGGAGTGGCCTAGTCAAAGTCCTGACTTGAACCCCATTGAGATAGTATGATAGGATCTTAAAACAAGCAGTTCATGCTTGAAAACCTCCAATGTTGCTGAATTACAGCAATTCTGCAAAGAAGAGTGGGCCAAAATACCGCCACAGTGATGTGAAAGACTGATCTCTGATTATAGGAAGTGTTTGGTTGCAGTTGTTGTTGCTAAAGGTGGCACAACCTGTTTTTAAATTCAGGGGGGCAATTACTTGTTCATATGGGTGATGTGGGTGTTGGATCACTTTTTTTCCTTCAATAAACAAAATGATAATTTAAAAGGTGTTTTTGGCATTTACTGGGGTTTTCCTTGTTTTACATTTTGTATGAAGATCTAAAACCATTCAGTGTGACAGATATGCAAAAATAGAGGAAATCAAGTAGGGGGCAAATACTTTTCCACGGGACTGTATAATCTGCGATGCAATCAGCAGCAGATGTACCCGGGATGTTTTAATGGTGTTCATGTCTGATATCTGGAATTGAGTGTTCTGCATCTCTTATTTAAATTATTTTTTATACCAAATGTAAAATAAGTATTTAATGATGTATATTTGATGTATTTGTATATGACCGTAAGACCATAAAATCACCAGATCAAGAAAACTGAGATATCCGGCGCTATATTTTAGGCCCAATCTCGACCTTTCTCACCTCACGGCGTTGTTCCTCCAGTCACCTCCAGAAAGCCGAAGGTGGATGAGAGGGATGGGCAGATGTACTCTTTCATGACTCGCAGTGAGATGGAGTGTGACATCAAAAACGGTCGTTTCCTGGAGCACGGAGAGTACGACGGGAACCTTTATGGTACCAAGATCAACTCCATCCATGAGGTAGTGGACACAGGGAAGACCTGCATCCTCGACGTCAACCCGCAGGTACAGGAAATTACATACATATCAAACCTGCCAACTTCCTGTCTGCCTACTTCCCTCCATCTGTGTACTTGTTAGTTTGTCCATCTATTATCTTCCCTCCCTATTTCCCTTGTCTTACTTAGTTCGTTCCTGCCTTCTCTCTATTCCTTCACTCAACCAAACCAGGGTTAAAGATCCAGGCTTATGCTTAGCTTGTTGAATCCTTGTCTTCTTTCTGAGCACATCTGCACTTAAGTATGATTAAAAGGAATGTCAATAGGAAGTAGAACTCACCGGTAATATGGCGCAAATCCCTTCAGTCTCATGCTACGTCGATGAATCAGACGATTGGATTTTCAACACCTTCTCTGCTTTGTAATTGAGCACCAACCACTTAAGTTCTTTAAATTAGATTAAAATGTGATGTTGTGTCTTCTGTTCTTCAAAATTGTTCTCTGTAGGCATTAAAGATTCTGCGAACTTCTGAGTTTTTGCCATATGTGGTGTTCATTGAAGCCCCAGATTTCGAGGTTCTCAAAGCCATGAACCGGTCGGCCATTGAATCCGGAGTTGTAACAAAACAGTTAACAGTGAGTGCACGCTAACGGTTTACATGTACACTTTTATGTTTTCAGACCCAAGCAACCTATAGGAGTCAGTGTAGTGCCTTTAACTGTCTGACAGACAACGACAAGGTTTTGAACGCCACATGTTCATCAACAGGTAGTACAAAGACACAAATAGAGGAGCGATGTGTTCACATCTTGTCAGGTTAGAAACAACACAGCATCAGTCTGGATTCTTTAGACTCGTTGTATTACACAGACTGGGAAACCAGATAGATATTAAAGATAGCATCATAATTTAGATTAAAAGTAAAGGTAGGGTGAGACTGAAATGCACTGAAAAACATGAACACAGTAGATCAGGGTACATGTAAATTGATGACAGAAAGTGTTGAGCACATTTAGCAAAGAGGAAAGCAGTACCAGGAAGTTGTATTTCGTGCAAATTATCTGACATGTACACATGTAAACCAGTCCCAGTAATATAACTCACGATCATCCACCTCCTCCTCATTGTCGCACCTGACAGGACTCCGAGTTAAGGAGGACGGTAGATGAGAGTGAACGGATCCAGAGGGCCTATGGACACTACTTTGACCTCTGCATCGTGAATGATGGACTGGAGGCGGCCTTCCGCAGCCTCCGCTCGGTGTTGGAGAAATTGACCACTGAGCCGCAGTGGGTCCCAGTCAGCTGGGTCTTCTGAAAGGTTACCCAGACCAAACCAGGAAGACACCAGGCTTCAGAGCTGAAGGATGAAAGTGAGGAGCAGTTATTTGAGGCTGTAGCGAGACAGAGGTCCATAAGCTAACATAGAGACCATGTGTGAGTTAGTGCAAGTAGGCACGGCGTTGGCTGGAGAACTTTTGTTTAGGGCCAGTTGCAGTGATTTGGTTAGAAAAATGGAGCAGCCCTGCATAGTGTTTCTGAACAGATTTAGATTTCCTTTGTTGACCAGGATTTCAGGTTGTGTTGTTTGTATAAATTTAGAATTTTATTGATATTTGTTGAACAGGCTTTAGAGTTGATTACCAGGTATAATCCAATAGTGTGACTGGTAAGTGTGTGCGTGTGTGTGTGATCATTCATGTGGACACAAGCTTACAGTTCATGTTTTGCAAACACATGCATCTGTTGAAGGTCCTGTTGACAAATATTTCTAAAGCCTCCAGATCTAGAAGAGTTGGTGTAGTGTGATGTTTACATAGGATAAATAGTTTTAGGACAAGTTGCTTAAAGAAATGCCCCAAATGACATATCTGTATCAATTTCTTTATATTGTTTTTGTTTATACGGTGTGATTATATATTCAAGAAAGTCACTTTTGCTTTGCTGCATCATTTGCTGGTAGAAATGAACAGCAGTAGATGAGTGATGGACGACTACATCCACATGCACTGCATGTACACTTCTCATCTGAACTGAATCACTGCGTGGTCAGGCTGAGGGTGAAGCTGCATTTTGCTTCTCATTCTGAGATGTTTTATTGAACTCATCTTTGGTTTTAGTGTCATCCTACATCTTGTTCCCTGTGTCTGCACCATCTCTGGTTGGTATGAATAAGTCGGACGAGCCAGAAAATGGAAGCAGCTGATCTCAGCATCAGTACATGATGAACATGTGACAGAGTTGTTCTCGTAGCACAGATATCGCCAAAAGAAAAATCCTCGTAAAACAAGTACAAGTAGCCTACAGTATGCAGACATAATGAAGACCCACAGGACATCCGAGGGTTGATGGAAACGGTAATGTGGAAAGGTTTTTGATATAAAACCAATAGAATATTTATTAGCCTCTAATTTATTATTACTTTTGCCTTAACATGGTTTGAAAAGCCAAGGACACCATGTGGTTTCTGTCACACACCATTACTGTAAATGTTCCTTAAAAAATAGAAACTACTGGCTACTTACTGGATACTTAGTTTCCCCCGATGTTGTAAATATTGCATTGTAATAAAGGTTATGTTATAAAATGAAAAACAGTGTATTTTGACATTTGTGCCAGTGTTAAACAACTCCAGAGCAGCAGCAGAAACTGTTTCCAGTGTTAATAACACACAGAAAACAAAGTGTAACTTTATTTTCAATTAGATCTGCACAACCCTCATTTTAACATATTGAACTATGGCAATAACAGTTTATTACTTTAACATAAAAGCACACATTTCAGTCACTCCTCCCTACTGTTCCAGTTTGGTCCTGATGATGGCATGCTTTACTCACTTTTAAATGGCGGCCATTTTAAATTGTTTGAAAATATTATTAAAGCTGTTAAAATGTTAATTTTGGTGTCAGTTTCTGAACAGACATAATAACATATGTAATGCATTAATATCTCAACTGGGTATTTATCTTGACAGAATATAGAGTTTAAAACCCAGCCGTCAATTTGACCACCCATGGTAATTTTAGGTAGGAGTGAAATCCCGGTCGTTCCAGTGTTAAGAAACGGGTTATGTATTTTAACGCAACATCAAACTATATCGATATAATCGGTATTGTCTCATCCTATATCTTGTTTGAAAATATATCGATATAACGTAAATAGCCGATGTACCGCCGAGCCCTGCAGTCACCTTGTAGTTGCCACAGATTCTGATGGAGTCAACACATGATGTAAAATGGTTCCAGGTATCATGGCTAAGTCAGCCATCTCAGGGGATGAAAAGTGTTGAATAACATCTGCATCTGACTCAAATGCTGCAGCTGTAACTTTCATAGTTTTCCTATGTCCATGATCTGGACCTTGAATGTTCTCAGCTGTGTCTGGCACCACATTTTTCCAGGTGGATTGGTTCCAGGCACACACTTTGTCAGTGCAGGCTGTGCCTGTGAAGCCTTGGGTCACAGCATCTTTGACTTTGGAAAGCAGTCCTGCTGTATGACTGCAGCACTTCCCTCTGTTGGCCACACAGTCACAGGTCACACCTACAACTTTGCCATCCTTTCTCTGCAGAGTTAATTCAACATTATCTACTACTACTACTTTCGGCTGCTCCCGTTAGGGGTCGCCACAGCGGATCATCCGTTTCCATTTCTTCCTGTCTTCTGCATCTTCCTCTGTCACACCAGCCACCTGCATGTCCTCCCTCACCACATCCATAAACCTCCTCTTTGGCCTTCCTCTTCTCCTCTTCCCTGGCAGCTCCATATTCAGCATCCTTCTCCCAATATACTCAGCATCTCTCCTCCACACATGTCCAAACCATCTCAATCTTGCCTCTCTTGCTTTGTCTCCAAACCGTCCAACCTGAGCTGTCCCTCTAATATAATCGCTCCTAATCCTGTCCTTCTTCGTTACTCCCAGTGAAAATCTTAGCATCTTCAACTCTGCCACCTCCAGCTCCTCCTCCTGTCTTTTCGTCAGTGCCACTGTCTCCAAACCATATAACATAGCTGGTCTCACAACCATCTTGTAAACCTTCCCTTTAACTCTTGCTGGTACCCTTCTGTCGCAAATCACTCCTGACACACTTCTCCACCCACTCCACCCTGCCTGCACTCTCTTTTTCACCTCTCTACTGCACTCCCCGTTACTTTGGACAGTTGACCCCAAGTATTTAAACTCAAATGTCTTTGTCAACTCCACTCCTTGCATCCTGACCATTCCACTGTCCTCTCTCTCATTCACGCATAGGTATTCCGTCTTGCTCCTACTGACTTTCATTCCTCTTCTCTCCAGTGCATACCTCCACCTCTCCAGGCTCTCCTCAACCTGCACCCTACTCTCGCTACAGATCACAATGTCATCCGCGAACATCATCGTCCATGGAGACTCCTGCCTGATCTTGTCCGTCAACCTGTCCATCACCATTGCAAACAAGAAAGGGCTCAGAGCCGATCCTTGATGTAATCCCACCTCCACCTTGAACCCATCTGTCATTCCAACCGCACACCTCACCATTGTCACACTTCCCTCATACGTATCCTGCACCACTCCTACATACTTCTCTGCAACTCCTGACCTCCTCATACAATACCACACCTCCTCTCTCGGCACCCTGTCATATGCTTTCTCTAAATCTACAAAGACACAGTGTAACTCCTTCTGACCTTCTCTATACTTCTCAATCAACATTCTCAAAGCAAACATCGCGTCTGTGGTGCTCTTTCGTGGCATGAACCCATACTGCTGCTCGCTGATCATCACCTCTCCTCTTAACCTAGCTTCTAATACTCTTTCCCATATCTTCATGCTGTGGCTGATCAACTTTATATCTCTGTAGTTGTTACAGTTCTGCACATCGCCCTTGTTCTTGAAAATCG
The DNA here is from genome assembly GCF_029633865.1 of Lampris incognitus. Lineage (NCBI taxonomy): Eukaryota > Metazoa > Chordata > Actinopteri > Lampriformes > Lampridae > Lampris > Lampris incognitus. The sequence continues at coordinate 1,170,855 of NC_079227.1, forward strand.
GTACCAGTATGCTTCTTCTCCACTCCTCAAGCATCCTCTCACTTTCCAGGATTGTGTTAAACAATCTAGTTAAAAACTCCACTGCCATCTCTCCTAAACACCTCCATGCCTCCACAGGTATGTCATCAGGACCAACTGCCTTTCCACTCTTCATCCTCTTCATAGCTGCCCTTACTTCCTCCTTGCTAATTCGCTGAACTTCCTGATTCACTATCCCTACATCATCCAACCTTCTCTCTCTCTCATTTTCTTCATTCATCAGCCCCTCAAAGTATTCCTTCCACCTTCTCAGCACACTCTCCTCGCTTGTCAGCACATTTCCATCTCTATCCTTGATCGCCCTAACTTGCTGCACATCCTTTGCAGCATGGTCCCTCTGTCTAGCCAATCGGTACAAGTCCTTTTCTCCTTCCTTAGTGTCTAATCTGTCATACAACTCACCATACGCCTTTTCCTTTGCCTTTGCCACCTCTCTCTTTGCTTTACGCTGCATCTCCTTGTACTCCTGTCTACTTTCTTCATCTCTCTTACTATCCCATTTCTTCTTTGCCAACCTTTTCCTCTGTATAATTTGCTGTACTTCCTCATTCCACCACCAAGTCTCCTTGTCTTCCTTCCTCTGTCCTGATGACACACCAAGTACCTTCCTAGCTGTCTCCCTCACTATTTCTGCAGTGGTTGTCCAGCCATCTGGCAACTCTTCACTACCACCCAGTGCCTGTCTTAACTCCTGCCTGAACTCCACACAACAGTATTCCTTCTTCAACTTCCACCATTTGATCTTCGGCTGTGTCTTCACTCGCTTCCTCTTCTTGGTCTCCAAAGTAATCCTACAGACCACCATCCGATGCTGCCAAGCTACGTTCTCCCCTGTCACCACCTTGCAGTCTCCAATCCCTTTTAGATGGCGCCTTCTACATAAGATATAGTCCACCTGTGTGCACTTTCCTCCGCTCTTGTATGTCACCCTGTGTTCCTCCCTCTTCTTGAAATATGTATTCACCACAGCCATTTCCATCCTTTTCGCAAAATCGACCACCATCTGTCTTTCCACGTTTCTCTTCTTCACTCCATACCTTCCCATCATCTCCTCATCACCTCTGTTCCCTTCACCAACATGTCCATTGAAGTCCGCTCCAATCACCACTCTCTCCTCCTTGGGTACCCTCTCCACCATGTCGTCCAACTCACTCCAGAATTCTTCTTTTTCATCCATCTCACACCCAACTTGCGGGGCATATGCGCTGATAACATTCAGCAATAAACCTTCAATTTCCAGCTTCATACTCATCACTCTGTCTGACACTCTCTTCACCTCCAGCACGCTCTTGACATACTCTCCCTTCAGAATTACCCCTACCCCATTACTCCCCTTCCACCTGGTCTCTTGCACACACAGTATGCCTACCTTTCTTCTTTCCATCATGTCAGCCAGCTCTCTCCCTTTACCAGTCATAGTGCCAACATTCAAAGTTCCAACTCTCACCTCCACATGCCTACCCTTCCTCCTCTCTAGCTGCCTCTGGACATGCCTTCCCCCTCTCGTTCTCCTTCGCCCAACGGTAGCATAGTTTCCACCGACACCCTGCTGGTTAACAGTACCGGTGGCGGTCGTTGGTAACCCGGGCCTCGACCGATCCGGTATGTAAGTCTTATTTATGATCCGCATATTTGATTTGGCAAAGATTTTACGCCGGATGCCCTTCCTGACGCAACCCTCCCCATTTATCCGGGCTTGGGACCGGCACTAAGGATGCACTGGCTTGTGCATCCTCAGTGGCTGGGTTATTAATTCAACATTATGATGGTTGTTAATGGACTGTGAGTATCGGACAAGGCCTTTTAGAATGATGTGTTCATTATCTGGCAGAGTGTGCAATATTTGGCCAACCCATCGGGAGCTCAGGTAATTTTTACCCTCTATTAGAGACCTGTAGTTGGCATTTTGTTGCTCATCACAAGCCAGATGATTAACGAAATAATCTTGAATACCTACAAAAAACACATTCATATTTTACTAATATAACTGGTTTGTGATTAAATGCAACCCTTAAACATTTACTAGCTATCTAGTACAGCCACATTAGCATATTAGCTAGCTACACAAACATTAGTTACTTCATCCCTTGAAATGCAGCGGATGGTTAAGTGGTCATTTTTTCCTCTCTATCTGGCTATTGACATAACCAATGTCTAACTAATATGTACAATTTGAATAACGTTAACATTGCCATTCATAAGGTACCTTCATCAGTAACTGGGGGCCACTGTCTTAACGTCGTCAATCCAACTACCCATGCTCCTGTCACTGCTGTCACTTAGCAGGCAGTAGCAAACACTGCTACTTGCCACCACAGTAATGGCGGCGTCACCAGATGGTGGAGCACAAATTGGTTGGAGGATTAGTCTGTAAACAGCATCCGGATGTATGTGTTGTTAAGTTCAAGGTGGGTCAGAGCAAAGTGCAGGGCAGTGGCAATGGCATCCTCAGTAGACCTTTTGGGACGGTAGGCGAACTGATGTGGGTCGAATGTGGGGGGAATAATGTTTTTGATGTGAGCCAGACCCAGTCTCTCAAAGTATTTCATGGGGGTGAGTGCTATGGGTCGGTAGTCATTCAGAAATGTGAATGTTGATTTCTTGGGACAAGGAACGATAGAGGTGGTCTTAAAGCACGCCGAGACTATGGATTGGGACAGTGAGAGGTTAAACATAGTTGTGAAGACCTTAGCCAGCTGGTCGGCACATTCCCGGAGGACCCGACCCGGTATGCCATCTGGTCCGGCAGCCTTCCGTGTGTTCACTCTGCGCAGTGATTCTCTGGCCTCTGCGATCGATGGAGTGAGCACCTGGTTTTGTGGGTGGCTGGGTCAGTATTGTCCTTGTTGAAGCGGGCATAGAAATTATTTAGCTCTTCTGGCAGGGACGCATCATGGACAGTGGGACCTCTATTGGAGCTTTTGTAGTCTGTGATAGACTGAATGCCTTGCCACATTCGCCAGGGATCGGAGTTATTGTGAAAGTGGCCCTCTATTCATAGGAAATATTTATGTTTGGCTGTTCTGATGCCCTTTTTGAGGTTGGATCTGGCTGCGCCGTAGGCCTCGCAGTTACCTGACTTGAACGCTGTATCCCAGGCTTTCAGCAGCTGTCGGACCTCACTGGTCGTCCAGTGGAAAGGTGCGGACTGATTTTTTTGTTGTGACACTCTCAATGCATAAGTTAATGTAGGATAGTATGGCAGATGTCTGTTCATTAATGTCTGTATGGGAGCCTTGTGTGTGTGTGTGCACAGCACACACGGCGTGTGTGACGCGTCAGTGCAGTAATACTGGGGTAGTAGTGCTTGTAGTTAGTGCATGCTGCATGCTGCTTCTGCTTGCTACTTTCTGCTTTCAGCTACTGCTGCCGGCTAGCCCTCTTGTAGGGGGTGAAAAGAGGAGCCGAGTGCGTAAGTCTCCTCCTGCCGGTACATAGCCTCTCTGTCGCCAAGATTCCTGCAGTGCCTCCTCGTGGCTACACACGGTAACTGGGTACTTTGCGGTCCCAGGCCAAACTGTAGGGGATCTCGGAGCAGCAGTGGGCCCCAGAGAGAAGGCACGCAGGCCCACCGGTGTGTGGACACACCCTGGCGTCTCAACCACTGCCCCAGCTATGGACTAATAGCAACTAAGTCCTCAACAGCAGAGCGGGCGGAAGATGGTGGCTGTGAGGAGCACCACAATGGCCACAAAGGCAGAAGAAGGCTGCAGCAAAGAAGGGCCCCCAGTTGTCTTGTTCTCCATGCCACTGGATCCTGGCCTTTCTATGCCAAGGACTGTGGAGGCTGCCTGTGCACCAGCCTCCCCACATTAAAAGAGTCCACGCACAGGCGTCCTCCCAAAAGGGAATCGGACCGTTTAACATCCCGGACAAAGTCCTGTGGCGATCAGGAAGTGGTGACGGGGACAGGACCGTGAAGTCTGGCAGCTCCTAGCCACAACCTGACACACAGGTGATGGGTATCTGATTCAGTTGCTAAGCTCTTGGGCTGAGGCAGAAAGAGCTTTTCAGCAGCTGCACCCATGACTCAGCAGCCCTATTTAGGATCCACTCTGCTCACCCCAGTAGGGGAAGGGGCTGGAAAGATGCCCTAAACGTAGCCTGCCAGGCCTACCAGCCACCACCCAACACAAATAATCCTGCTCCACCCCCAACTATCTATGTTGACAAAACCAGACTGGAAAATGTGGACCACTTTAAATACCCCGGAAGCTTATCCTCCAAAGCTAATATTGATGAGGAAATACACCACCGCCTCAGCTGTGCCACTGGGGTTTTCTCAAGACTGAGGAAAATGGTCTTTAAAAACCTCGACCTCCAGGCCAGAACGAAAAATTCTGGTCTACAAAGTGGTAGTGTTGCCCACCCTACTGTATGGATCAGAATCCTGGACCACATACAGCAGGCACCCAAAGGCACTAGAGTCACATCATCAGAGGTGCCTCCGATAAATCCTCAAGGTCACCTGGGAAGATAGATGCACCAACACCAGTGTCCTGGAGGAGGCTAACATTCCCGCTATCACTGCCACCATTGCCCAACACCAGCTCAGATGGACTGGCCATGTCATCCGTATGCCTGACACTCGCCTTCCAAAACAAGTCCTATGCTCCCAGCTTCTCACAGGACAACGTGCCCCGGGTGGTCCAAAGAAAACGTATAAGGATAACATCCAAACGAACATCAAAAAATGCTACATAGACCCTAAGACCTGGGAGGACACAGCAACCAACAGGGCGACCTGGAGAAAACTTGTCCGGGAAGGAGCTGCACTTTATAATAATGATCTCCGACGTACTGCAGAAGACAAGCGCAGACTCAGAAAGGAGGGAGTTTCCACCAAAAAGGCCCAAACCAATGCCACAATTACCACCGCCCACCCCTGCCCACACTGCACCAAAATATGCGGCTCCAGGATCGGCCTCTTCGCCCACCTGAAGACCCACAAGGATCAAGAAGGAGGACAGTCATACTTGACCCCAAGTGACCACCAATGATGATGATGATGATATGGGAGCCATGGGTAGCTGAATGTGCAAAAATACTCCAGTCTGTGTTGTCAAAACAGTCCTGGAGTTCAGAGACTTCTCCTTCTGGCCAGACAGTGATTGTCTTTATTGCTGGCTTGACCCGTTTATTAAGGGTTTTTAGGCTGGGACCAGGAACAGGCAGAGGTGATCAGAATGCCCCAGGTGAGGGCAGGGAGTAGCTTTGTATGAGTCCTTAATGTTTGTATAGAGATGGTCCAGGGTGTTTTGTCCCCTAATGGGGCAGGAGACATGCTGATGGAATTTGGGCAATACAGGTTAGTCTGATTAAAATCACCACCTATGATAACTCCTTTTCAAATTTTCTCACCATTGATAAGTTTTTTTTTGTTTGTTGTGTGAATTGGTTACCTTTCTGCAGCTGGAAATTTAGCTAAAGTGAACAAAGCGTTTTACAGTAACTGCTGTTTAACATAAAAGTTTATCATAAACAGGTGGTGCCTTTCTAAATAAGCTGAATATTTTTCACGAATCCAGATTTCGTCCATTTGTAGCCCTCCAGGCTTTTGTAGGCTTTCAAAGACTCCCCAGAGTAGGACGAGGGAAACGTGATCAGATGATTGTAGATGTCTGGGTACTGCTGGTCTGGAACATTGCCTGTTCCGGCTGTTTCAATACTCGTGAACAGCACCCCGGGGGCATTCTAAGGGTCAGTAATGTTTAATCTGTCAAGTTTTGCAATGTAGCGTTCAACGTCTTTGGAATTAAAATGTGCAGTGAACTCTGACAGCTTGAAATGGATGCTGGCGCCGTTCATTTTTGCTCAGTGCACACACTTTTCTTCCTGCCAAAATGGCCGCGTAAAGAAAACTAGTCACGTGACGCCCGGGGCTCTATAGATTTTATAAGGGCTCGTAGACGGCGGATGATTGACAGTCGAGACGAGGCGCGGTGGTGGGCGTGAACATGATTGACAGCCACAAGAATTGTCCAATCACATTAGATCAAAAAAACATTAAAACAATACCAAGTCGCTGCCGATAAAAGTGGGAGTGTCTGGGACGCACATGTAGCCCCGACCAAGAGTATAATAATTTGTTTGATGGGGACATCAAAAGTCTAGAAGGGGGGGGGGGGTGTAGCCCAGGTGAGAAAGGCTGGGTTTAGTACAGTTGTTAAATGCATGTAGTTTTACTGTGTCAGTAGGGATTTGCTAATGTCTGGGTTCGCGTCCCGTCTGTCTAAAAAAAAAAGAAAGAAAAAAAACAACTAAGCAAGTTTGACGGGCACACATGGGCACACACGCGGCATAGCAAGTGTACAACCTATCCTGTATGACAAATGAGTGTTTTATTGGTTAATGTCAGATGTCAATAAGGGCAAATCTTTATTGTGATTGGATGGGGGGCGGGAGTAGACAAAACTTTAGGGTAGACGAAGAAGGCGTTCTAGAGAGTTCGTGAGTGAAGGTCTCAAGTCAAGTGGCGTTCCACTGCTTTCAATCTCCTCAGCATTATCCTGTATTCGGCTTTAATTATATACTCTTATACGTTTGATCAACTTATGAGTCGATTCTTATATGTTGATCAAACGTGTAACTTGCAAGGTATGTTGAGTCAGATTATATTCAGTTTGAGGTTGTGTACGTAAATTCTCACTGTTAGTTTCGTTTGCTAGCTCAACCAGTTTACGTTAGCCGATTGCTCCCGATTAGCTTGGGTAGTTAGGCTAATCTCACCGTTACTTTAATGGCGGCAGTCGTCATTCGAAATACGGCCTGTTACTGACAACATATAGGAGTCGACTCGGTTTTATAGGACGTCTGAAAAACGTGTTTTATTTTCTGTTCGACCACAGTGTTATACGAGTGTCTTGCTAGTCAGATATGCTAGCAAGTTAGCTTATCTGTAAGTTAGCTGACCACAGTGTCCATTACCGGTTGTCTTGCTAGTCAGATATGCTAGCAAGTTAGCTTATCTGTAAGTTAGCTGACCACAGTGTCCATTACCGGTTGTCTTGCTAGTCAGATATGCTAGCAAGTTAGCTTATCAGTAAGTTAGCTGACCACAGTGTCCATTACCGGTTGTCTTGCTAGTCAGATATGCTAGCAAGTTAGCTTATCTGTAAGTTAGCCGACCACAGTGTCCATTACCGGTTGTCTTGCTAGTCAGAAATGCTGGCAATTTAGCTTATCGGTACGTTAGCTGACCACAGTGTCCATTACCGGTTGTCTTGCTAGTCAGATATGCTGCCAAGTTAGCTTATTAGTACGTTAGCTGACCACAGTGTCCATTACCGGCTGTCTTGCTAGTCAGATATGCTAGCAAGTTAGCTTATCTGTATCGGTTATACTCTGCCTGATTTCGGTGAGCCTGGAGCTCGTGGGACTGAGCCATAGTATATGGCAGTACAACAACCAGGTCATTAAGTTTGGTATACGGCAGTTCATCACTGGATTTTGGTCATCGTTCCCGCTCTGTGCTACGTAGGCGCGTACAGAGCTCTCCTGGACTCGAACAGTTTCCCTGGCATCATCCTCAGGTAGCAAAAGTTGTTGATTCAACATTGAATTATGGTCAAAATGGTCGTTTTTGGTTGAGGTTGAGAAATGAATATTGATTCAACATTTAATAACAGACAGTTTAAACGTTCAAAAACAAAGTTGAATCAACATTGCAATAAGGATTAGGTTTTCAGGATGGAAATGGCAACATTGAATCAATGTTGTTTCAATGTGCACAATGCCTGCCTGGCTGTGATTGGCTAGACTGCTTTCTCCGTTGGCGCTCAACTGATTTGAATTGTTTGTCAGTTGATTGACGCACGTCGTGCAGCAGAACGTGAGCTTGCAAGATACTTTTCAGAGGCTGCTCGTCAACATGACCGAAAGATGTCGGAGCTGAACTTCAACGATGTCGTCAAGAAGTGGCTGCGTTATGCCGCAGGTAGAGAGGGGGGATAAAGAGGACTAGCGGAAGGAAAGGAAGTTAAAGACTGTTTATATGACATGTCCTGCTTTGATTGTTGCTGTCTCAACATGACGATTCTTGATTGTTCCGTTTCAGATTGGCACGGAGACAGCTTACGGATCAATGAGCAAATGTTCTGGAAAGCTCTTGGGCGATAGCTATCTAACATAGTTAAAACAGACTTTAGATTGTATCACTGGTTTATCATGTAGCATGGTTCCATGTGCTCTTGGCTTGTGGTGGATAATTTGCAGCCTGGATGGTTTTGGAGTTTCTGATTAAAAGTCCCTTTATACTAATGATTTACGTGTATATCACCTTATAGCCCAGGTTAAACCCAGTGGTGTAGTAGTGACTGAAGAAGTGGATACGATAACGGAACATATGTGGAATTTGTTGTTTTGGTGGTGTGGAATCGCAAGGTGTTTGCCTCGGGTTCAAAGTGGTTTCAACTTAAACTGTACAATAAAAAAAGATGATTCTTCTGTTTCTTTTAGTATAGCCTAGGCCAGACGAAGAGCATGCTGTAAAGCATATAAATGATTATCACAACATTGTTTTAATGTCAAATAAACTAAATTTAACCTTTTAGAAAATAGCTGAATCAATATTGATTCAACAACAGCCATGATTGAAAATTCAATGTTATTTCAACAGTGACCATAACGAGCACTTTCAACATACAGTGCTGCTTGAAAGTATGTGAACCCCTTGAGCAGTTTAGATGTTTCTGTTGTTTTACCATGATTTTCTTATTCTATCATCACCAGTTTTTATGTATGAAATGTCAGATATATGTTTATCAGTTGCATGTACTTGTTTAGTGGGACTTGTTTAAGTAGCCCAAAAACTACATGAAACATGGAATTAGGGTATGTGCAAAAGTAAGTGAACCCCCAGCTGCATTGGTTAAGTCAAGCAGGTAACAGACTGAGGTGAAACACATTTGGGTGCTTAATTAATCATTTAAGCAGACCAATGAAATGAGACATCCTTGGGAAAGGGTTTGGCCTGCACTAATTAAAAGAGAGAGGAAACCAACCAAACCACTGTGGTCCCATACAAATCAACAATGCCAATAGCAAAGGAGATATGCGAGGACATGAAGAAGAGGGTAGTGACAGCCCATCAGTCTGGGGAGGGCTATAAGACCATCTCCAAGAGATTCCAGCTCCATCCATCCACTGTAAGACAAATAATTTACAAATGGAGGGCCTTCAACATGACAGCAACTCTGCCTAGAAGTGGACGGCCACCAGAACGATCACCCAGAAGCACCAGAAAAATAATAAATGAGGTAAAGGCCAACCCACACATCACCTCTAGAGAGTCGCAGACCTCTCTGGTAGCATCTGGGACAAATGTGCATGCGTCTACAATCAGACGGAAATTGAATAGCCATGACATTCATGGGAGGGTTGCTAGAAGGAAGCCTCTGCTCTCAAAAAAGAACAAAGCTGCCCGTTTCAACTTTGCCAGGGAGCACTTGGACAAACCAGAGGCCTTCTGGAAGTCCATTCTCTGGACAGACGAGTCCAAAATAGAATCATTTGGTCACAATCAAAACCAACATGTTTGGAGAAAAGCCAACACTGCATATGAAGAAAAGAACCTCCTCCCAACAGTGAAGCATGGCGGTGGAAATGTGAAGGTCTGGGGCTGCTTTTCTATTTCTGGACCTGGACGACTCCATATTATCCAAGGAACCATGAATTCTCCGGCATATCAACAAATTCTTGACCAGAATCTCCTGCCATCAGTCAGGGAGTTGAAGCTGGGACGAAAATGGATTATGCAACAAGACAATGACCCAAAGCATTCCAGCAACACTACAAAGGAATGGCTTCAGAGAAAGAGGATTCGTACTCTGGATTGGCCCAGTCAAAGTCTGGACCTTAATCCAATTGGAATGTTGTGGCGAGACCTGAAGAAGTTGGCACATACCAGATGTCCCTCCAACCTCTCTCAACTGGCTGAGTTCTGCAAGGAGGAGTGGGCAAAAAACCCCATAAGCAGATGTGAGAGACTGGTTAGTGGTTACAGAAGACGTTTGGTTGAAGTAATGGCTGCAAAAGGAGGAGCCACAAGCTACTAATACAAGGGTTCACATACTTTTACACATGTTAAATGTTCAGTTTTTGTGAAATAAACCACCTTTGTTGAATTAAATAATGAAAATATATCTCTTTGTGTGTGTGTGTGTGTGTGTGTGTGTGTGTGTGTGTGTGTGTGTGTGTGTGTGTGTGTGTGTGTGTGTGTGTGTGTGTGTCCATTATTTGGAAGGTGTGGTTTACAAATTGGGATTTGGATGTATGTGTAATAAGCTTATTTTAATGTTTTTTACAAAAACAGTGACCATGTCTGGAGGGTTCACAAACTTTCAAGCAGCACTGTATAATCGATGTCAGAAATCAATAAACATTCGATGCCATTTCAACATTGAACATATCGAGCGCTTTCAACAGTGAATCCACGTTGTAAATCAATGTGGATTCAATGCCTCTGCCTGGCAACATTTCCATGTGGATTCAATGCCTCTGCCTGGCACCATTTCAGTGTGGATTCAATGCCTCTGCCTGGCACCATTTCAATGTGGATTCAATGCCTCTGCCTGGCACCATTTCCATGTGGATTCAATGCCTCTGCCTGGCAACATTTCGATGTGGATTCAATGCCTCTGCCTGGCAACATTTCAATGTGGATTCAATGCCTCTGCCTGGCAACATTTCCATGTGGATTCAATGCCTCTGCCTGGCAACATTTCAATGTGGATTCAATGCCTCTGCCTGGCAACATTTCAATGTGGATTCAATGCCTCTGCCTGGCAACATTTCATGTGGATTCAATGCCTCTGCCTGGTAACATTTCCATGTGGATTCAATGCCTCTGCCTGGCAACATTTCAATGTGGATTCAATGCCTCTGCCTGGCAACATTTCAATGTGGATTCGGTGCCTCTGCCTGGTAACATTTCCATGTGGATTCAATGCCTCTGCCTGGCACCATTTCAATGTGGATTCAATGCCTCTGCCTGGCAACATTTCCATGTGGATTCAATGGCATTTTGCTATCTGGGTCGTTCCCGCTCTGTGCTACGTGTGCGCGTACAGAGCTCTCCTGGCCACAAGGCGGCACTACTTGTCCCACACGACCACCCGCGGACATTGGTAAGTCCAGTCTCATTCGGCTCTGTTGAGTGAAGGGGCCCATTGCAAGTAGCGCGCGGGTCACCATGCACCCAAGCAACGACCAGGCCCGCACCGTTGATTTGTTTATGGCGGCTTTTGGGGTTATTTTATTTGTGTTATAAAGTGTGTGAGCCCACCACTGTTGTTACATTCAATCAGACATAGAGTAGGGGCGGGTCTGCCCGGAATCCAGGTGGGAAAAATAATAACGCATTGCAGCATGGATGGCTCCCAGGGTCTACTTCCTGTTTCCCTGTTTTCACTTCTGGTGAAAACAATACTCAAAAGTTACAGTGTCATCTAGTGGTTTAAATGAAAACGCACCTAAATAATAATACAAGCATTAGAGGACACAACAAATGTAATCCGGTTATTATTTTGGTTTTGTAACCCGGTTATTATTTTGGTTTCATAAAGTTTATTATTTTGGTACAGTTGTACTATATTGAAATATGATTAAGATATGTTGAAATGTTCAATGCTACTTCAAATATGTATATGTGATTATATGTTTTATTTTACTTACCTGTTGTACGTAAGGCCAATCAAGAGTAAGGGGGGGGGTGACGGTGAAGGGAGTGGCTAGCAGCGGTTGTGAAGAGAGAAGAAGAAGAGAGAAGGGGTGAGACGGCAGGTACAGGGCCTGTGAAGAGGAGACAGGTGGAAAACGTAGCAAACGTCAGTGTTGTGGTTTACAAGTTTAATCGCACATTATTCGAAGGTGCAGCTATAAGAGTGATACTGATGGATGTAAAGCGGGCGTCGGTTAGACGTTACTGCGTCATTCTCCAGTTCACCGTGGCTGTCGTTAGCCAGCTAGTTAGCTAAGCTAGCTAGCTGATGTAGTAGCCTTGTTGGCTAGCTCAGTGAACACACACAGCTAAAAGAAGACTCGCACGGGACCAGAACACCAGGTAGCGGTCTGGGACACCAGGGTTTGCTCAAACCTCCTCTGGCCGCGTGGGATTCTCACGTCAGAACAGGTCACCGGTGTAATATTTGCTAGTAATATTTGATTTGCTAATGTCCCTTACGGCTTTCCGTAGCGCCACAACAAAGTCACGTGATGTACGTAACAACGTCAGTGGGAATCCGGTCGATGAATAAACACCCAGCACGAGAGAAGTCGTCCTTGCTTTATTAATGTTATAAGTTAACATAGCCAGAGGGCACAGATCATTACAACCGGAAGCGAGCCTCTCTTCTCGTGTTCACCCGCGCCTGGACCAGTCGCGCGCACCGCCATTTCCTGTCATTGTAGGACCATCGTGGAGCCGCCGTCCTCCTGGACTGGGTGAGTACGTTGGTGTTCAGCTCGCAAGAGCGGCGATGACGCGGGCTGGACACGTGGCAGCAGGTTGTTGAGGACCTCTTTGTTAGCTTGATCGATGCCGGCTTTAGTTTGGTTCGTGTTTAATGTGTTTGGTTTGGCATATTGGAAAAGGCGCCTACTTTAATGTGGTATTTGAACCGTACTGAGCCTGGTACAGCGAACGTGCAGCATTTCTTCTTTCGTCTTTTCCAGTAAGTTCAGCAAATACCTCCAGTTGCCGCCTTGTCTGGGTTGATGGCTCATCTAAAGGTGGTTCATTTCACGGGGGTGCTATAATGAGGGGCCCAAACTAAGGGGAATGTAAACTGGAGTATGGTGAGAGGACCTAGGGCCCCGCCCCGCCCCGCCCCGCCCCCTGTAGTCACGGGGTCAGGGGGCCACATGGAGGACAGGAGTCTTTGTCAGTGTGGATGTGGTAAAGGAGAAGCGCTGTTGTGTAATATCAAAACACACGTAGGGGGGCGATGTTGTTGATCACAGATAGACAACTGGAAGTGAATACAGGCGAGGACGAGAAATACTCATTGAAAGCAAAAAAATACCATTTCAAGTAGTTGTCAACTTTATGGATTCACACCTAGTAAAAAGTAAAGGACATTAAAGTAGCTTCATGAAATAAAAACTTTAAACTTGGTTTTGCAACTTAAAGACTGCACAACACGCTTTGTAACTCCGTCCCACAGACCTGGAGTCTGTGTACCAGGTGGAGGGCGTCGATTCATCGCATTACAGGATCCACACACGCCGTTCATATCCATATATTGGAGGCTAGTATTCATACCAGTCTCCCGTTCATTAGCAGTCACATCTCTGGACAGAGGAGGCAGGACTGAACCTTCTATCTGCTACGCCCCCTGCCGGCCACTTTAAATTCAGTTCAGCTCAATTTAAAGCTCAGTTTCACAGCACATTCTCTCCAGGCCATCTCACACCTCCTCATTTCTAAGTCACAAGGTGATGATGATGTGAGACGGTGATGATGTGACAGAACTGAATAATGTCCGGCTGAGAGTAAATACAAAGTCTCCTCCCTGGCCAGGGGCAGCAGACTTTGTCAGGTTATTATTGAAGCCATCTGAAACGATGTGAAGATCTCTCAGCTCAGCTGCTTCTCTTCATATCAACCCACACACACTTTGAACATTATGCATTCAAAGTTCATATAACGTCATCCTCTGGCCTCTGATCTCTGCATTGTTATCTTATTTAAACTTTACACAAAGATGACAGAAATTAAACTGAATGGCTTTGGCAGAAATAAACATGATATCCAACAATGTTTGTATCTTTCATTCAACAACATGATCCTCATCAGAGAGAAAACATTACAGCTGAAGAAAGTCAGTCTGTGACCGCTGTAGATTCATGTCTAATTTAAAACCCAATTCAAATATCAGCCAGTAAAGAACGACACCAGTAGGACGACACACAGTATTTATTAATACAAATCTGGCATCCTGGAAACAGCTAAGCTTGAAGTAAAGGCCACCTGGTGACCTTAAACACAAGTGAGGAGTTTCCTGTGAATGCTGGAGCTTTTCACATGAGCGTATAAACCATGTGCCACTGGATCTGGATTCAGCTCTCAACATGACCGGTTTTTATTAGCAGCAGAAGGTGATTCTCGCAGGTAGCTCCCTGATCATGACACCAGACTCATGAAGATGCAGCGTGGAAGGGAAGGGAGTGTTCCTCATAAAGCAAGAGGGTGTGAAGGGAAATGGAGGAATCCGTGTCTGAACTTGTGACTCAGGAATGCGGCCGATGAGCCGCAGAGACATGTTAAAAGTCTCCGAGCCGAAATCTCCCCTGCACTGCAGTGCAGACGGGAATGTTTGACTTTGAAAGGAATCCGTCTTTGTATATCAACCAAGTTTATACGATACAACAGACCTGTCAAGGATGTGACCATACTGCACCTTTATTCTTCATTCAAGTCATTGCTCATCTCACAATAAGACAAGACTCCCCTAAATATGACACATCACCTTAGCATGTCACATGTCACCTAAATATGACATATATCACCTAAATATGTGACGTGTCAGCTGAATATGGCATACATTCAAAGGTCAACCCAATAAGTCGGCTAACTCCGTGGCCTGCTCCTAACTGTAATGAAGCACATCTTTTACAGGAAAACACTGCTGGAGTTGGCTTTAGGGTTAGCTGCATGTGTACTGACATAAAGAAGGAGTTCTTAAAGGAATAGTTCAGATCATTATTTATTTTTATTTATTATTATTCATTTTTCTATTTCCATTTTATTTTATTCCTATTTTATACTCAGCTTTCATGTCGTAGATTATGTAGGTCATGTCGTAGTGGTTTCTCTTATTACATTTCCTCTCAGTGTTTGCTTTGCTCTTCTCCTCTTGCCTGAAGCTGCCAGGGAAGAGGAGAAGAGGAAGGCCAAAGAGGAGGTTTATGGATGTGGTGAGGGAGGACATGCAGGTGGCTGGTGTGACAGAGGAAGATGCAGAGGACAGGAAGAGATGGAAATGGAAGATCCGCTGTGGCGCCCCCTAACGGGCGTAGACAGAAGACGAACAAGAAGCAGAAGAAGAACAAGAACAAGCAGAAGAAGCAACCGAAGCAGAAGAAGAAAGAAGAAGACTGCAGTAGCATCATGTTAGCTTTGTCTGAACCATGCAGTGTTTTTTGTTGTTGTTGTTGTTGTTGTTGTTTTACGCTGAAGGAAGAGTGTGGCTTTTTCCTCCATTAATTACATTGAAGTGTAGATGACAAGCTGGAGCTGTGTCTAGTATGAAGAAAAGGATGGCTGACTGAGGAGGAAATAGGAGTTAGGATTAAGAAAATTCAAGCTATTCTTTAGCCACGACTGTGGGTACATAAACCATACAATATGTGTGAGGTTCGGGTGTTCAGAAGGTTCTACGCTCACAGTCTGGATCCTGCACATCTGTGCAGTCTTAAAGGTTTTCTTCAATGCAGAATAAGCACGCAAGAATCAAAACCAAGAAGAAACAATAAAGACCTCGCTGGCACTTCCTGGTGGTCATTATCCTGAGCTGAATGGGAAGACGCATCATAGTCACGACACGACAGATTGCCTCTGTTCAGGATTGGTTAACGCAGGATGAGGGGCGGTGGAATAGTACTGGTGGTGCTGAGGGAAGGGGGAGGGGGCGGGGGTGGGTGCAGCACTCCTGATACAGGTGGAGCAGGAGGAGGAGGAGGGGGCAGGGATGGGTGCAGCACTCCTGATACAGGTGGAGCAGGAGGAGTCGGAGGAGGGGGCGGGGGTGGGTGCAGCACTCCTGATACAGGTGGAGCAGGAGGAGTCGGAGGAGGAGGGGGGTGACATTTGATGACAAAACCAGGGGAGGAGGAGGAGGGGGGAGGTTGATGGTTGCGGTCATGAGGGGTGGAGGGGGATCAAAGCCAGCATCCATGGAGGACGTAGGAGGAGGTGGAGGTGCAGCAACACTTTGGTCAAGATTAGTCGGAGGTGAAGGAGGAGGAGGAGGAGGAGGAAGAGGGCCATCAAAGGACAAACTGGGGACTGATGGAGGAGGAACAGCGATGCCAATACTGGATCTAGATGATAAAAGATAAAAAACGAGGGGAAAAAATCACCTTATCAGTTAAATTCAGACTGAAATCAGGAATCATTTAATTTTCCATTTCTAAAACTTTGAAGACGACATTAAAAAATGCTTAGGGACATTTTCTTACTTGCACGGTTTCATAGTTTATGTAATGAGTGTCTGATGACATCACGAATATTAGAAAAGAGACTGGCTAAGAGAAACTGAGCTGGGGGAGCTCTTTTAAACGAGACAAATGGAAAAACTGAACTCTACCTCTGTACACATGACCAAAACATCATGGCCACCTGCCTAATATGCTGTTAGGGTTAGGGTTAGGGTTAGGGTCCTCCGTGTGCCGCCAAAACAGTGCCGACCCACCGAGGCTTGGTCTAGTCGCAGCGGATCCTTCAAGTCAAGTAAGTTGTGAGGTGGAGCCGCCGTGGATTCGACTCGTCCGTCCAGCACATCCCACAGATGCTCGATTGGATTGCGGTCTGGAGAATTTGGAAGCCAAGGCAACACCTTGAACACTTCATCATGTTCCTCAAACCATTCCCGAACAATGTGTGCAGTGTGGCAGTGCGCATTATCCTGCTGAAAGAGGCCGCTGCCACCGGGGAACACCGTTGCCATGAAGGGCTCTACCTGGTCTGCAAAGATGTCTCAGTGGGTGGTACATGTCAAATCCACATCCACACGGATGGCTGGAACCAGGCTTTCCCAGCAGAACGCTGTCCAGAGCATCACACTCCTTCCAGCAGCTTGTCATCTGCCCCAGTGCATCCTCGTGCCATCACGTCCCCGGGTAAATTGTTCACACGCACTCGGCTGTCCACATGGTGTCCGAGACGATGGGACTCGCCGGACGTCTTCTCTCGTCTCTACCATGTAGTCAAGTGAAACCGCAAACTCTCCCGCTCTGAGAGCCCTCCTCTACAGCCGTCAAGCTGTGCTCACCTTGTCCCTCTTAAAGAGACCGCGTGGGGCATCCGGGTCGCATAGCGGTCTGTTCCGTTGCCTACCAACACGGGGATCACCGGTTCGAATCCCCGTCTTACCTCCGGCCTGGTCAGGCGTCCCTACAGACACAGCTGGCCGTGTCTGCGGGTGGGAAGCCGCATGTGGGTATGTGTCCTGATCGCTGCACTAGCGCCTCCTCTGGTCGGTCGGTCGGTCGGGGCGCCTGTTCGGGGGGGAGGGGGACTGGGGGGGGATAGTGTGATCCTCCCACGCGCTACGTCCCCCTGGTGAAACTCCTCCCTGTCAGGTGAAAAGAAGCGGCTGGTGACTCCACATGTATGGGAGGAGACATGTGGTAGTCTGCAGCCCTCCCCGGACCAGCAGAGGGGGTGGAGCAGAGACCGGCATGGCTCGGAAGAGTGGGGTAATTGGCCGGGTACAACTGGGGAGAAAAAGGGGGGCAAAACAGAGGCACAGTGTGCTATTAACACTGCATCCACTGACTAGTTACCGCTGGGTCACCCCCACATTTTATTTAGATTTTGTGCCATCGAATTTTGCGAGAGAATTTTTAAAAAGAAAAGAAAAAGAAAAGTTGAGGTCTCCCTTTGGAAAACCATTAAGTTCCAGAAAAGGGCATCTAGCACATAGAGGTGTTGAGAAATGCAGCTGTCCTGAAGCATCAGAAGGCTTGCTGTGGTCTAGCCCCCCTGGTCCAGGCTTGAGCCTGGCTGCTTAGTCCCGTTTGCAGATACAAGTCGTTTGACTTGTCAGCACGGAGAGAGACCAGGGATGCAGAAAACAGACAGAATCTATCCAGGAGGGGATGAAGGAATGACAGCTGTGTGTGTGTGTGTGTCTGTGTGTGTGTGTGTGTGTGTGTGTGTGTGTGTGTGTGTGTGTGTGTGTGTGTGTGTGTGTGTGTGTGTCTGTGTGTGTGTGTGTGTGTGTGTGTGTGTGTGTGTGTGTGTGTGGCTGGACGTGAGATGGTTCTGAAGGCAAGATCAGATGCTTTACACAACGACCTTTCGCTCGGTGACTCTGAGACCACAACACTAGACAAGGTACATGAGTAATGAAGGAAGTGGAGTACGGTGTGTGTTCATACGTGTTGGGAACGCCGGTGGTGGCTTCTGTTTTCTTTCCGGACTGCTGTGACGTCACCTGGAGAGAGACAACCAATGACACGAGGGTCATTCATCAAACCTAGAACAGGTTCATGGGGAGCAGCAAACCAGGATCATCAGGAATCACAGATAACGTGTGTGTGTGTGGGGGGGTGGGGGGTGGGTTTCTGTGTTGAAAGGCTATGCTGGCCATTTAAGATTTGCTGGATCTAAACCTCACTGTGAGGTCTGTCTGACCTGGAAGCAGTGTCCGATGCAGTCCAGCTCGGAGTAGGAAATGGGAGTTCGGCTGTAGTATCCCACTGCTGCTCTGCCAGATTTCGGAGGTGGAATGATTTTGGTTCGAGGCTTTTTTTTGGGAGCAGTGAAAACTCCGATCTCTCTCCTGGCCACCTTCTCCTGGTGGAAAGTGACGGCCTGATGGACAGAACAGCGTTTTACCATCACAGTCTGCATGAAAGTCACATTTTCATGTCTTTCATGTTCGGCCTGTGCATCCTCACTATGATCCAGGGAACAACATCATTATAGTTCAAGGTTATAACGCAATTATTACTCAATATTTATCACTCATCCTCATCATCCTCATCATCATCATCTGTCAATTCAGTTGAATCATGAGCAAATCCAGATATTGTCAGATTGTTATAAATAGTTGTGTTGTCTAAATTAATGATGAAGAGAAATTTCTGACAAAACGTAGTGTGAAATATTTCAGAATCAGAAACAGAATCAGAATCACTTTATTTGGCCAAGTATGTGTAGGCGGTAGTGTACCGTGGGGTTTCAGTCAGGGCCTTCAGTAATGAACTACCCCCCCCCCCAACACACACACACCACACACACACACACACACACACACACACACACACACACACACACACACACACACACACACACAGACAAATCTCTCATATGGGTGCTGACGCAGCCAACACAGCCACATACAAAATACACTATCACACACTATATGTACTACTGCATGAACACCAACAACAACACAACTGATCTTCAACAACCACACACACACACACCACTGTGCACTACAGCGGCTACTGCAGCATCGCCATCAGACCTTCCTTTATGTCACTCAGCAACCACACTGCTCACACACACACCACATGGACCAACAACAACTAGAAGAATGCACTCAGCGGAGACATCCGGCTTAGGCTTCCACCTTCCGACTTTCTGAGATTGGGTTTTATGAGACCGATAACTGCTGTTTATGATCTTACTCTCTCTTCTCCTCTATAACAACAACAACAACAACTTAGTTTTGTATAGCGCCTTTTAACCCTGAAGTAGATGACAAATGTGACCACTGTGCACAATCTCCAACTGACCTAACACACATCCTGAAGTCATTGGAGCGGAGGTCCCACCTGGTGTAGCTGATCTACCACACAGAATAACTCCTGAAGTCATTGGAGTGGAGGTCCCACCTGGTGTAGCTGATCTACCACACAGAATAACTCCTGAAGTCATTGGAGTGGAGGTCCTACCTGGTGTAGCTGACCTACCATACAGAATAACTCCTGAAGTCATTGGAGTGGAGGTCCTACCTGGTGTAGCTGACCTACCATACAGAATAACTCCTGAAGTCATTGGAGTGGAGGTTCTACCTGGTGTAGCAGACCTAACACACAGAATAACTCCTGAAGTCATTGGAGTGGAGGTCCTACCTGGTGTAGCTGACCTAACACACAGAATAACTCCTGAAGTCATTGGAGTGGAGGTCCTACCTGGTGTAGCTGACCTAACACACAGAATAACTCCTGAAGTCATTGGAGTGGAGGTCCTACCTGGTGTAGCTGACCTACCACACAGAATAACTCCTGAAGTCATTGGAGTGGAGGTTCTACCTGGTGTAGCAGACCTAACACACAGAATAACTCCTGAAGTCATTGGACTGGAGGTTCTACCTGGTGTAGCTGACCTACCACACAGAATAACTCCTGAAGTCATTGGAGTGGAGGTCCTACCTGGTGTAGCTGACCTAACACACAGAATAACTCCTGAAGTCATTGGACTGGAGGTTCTACCTGGTGTAGCTGACCTACCACACAGAATAACTCCTGAAGTCATTGGAGTGGAGGTCCTACCTGGTGTAGCTGACCTAACACACAGAATAACTCCTGAAGTCATTGGAGTGGAGGTTCTACCTGGTGTAGCTGACCTAACACACAGAATAACTCCTGAAGTCATTGGAGTGGAGGTCCTACCTGGTGTAGCTGACCTACCACATCGAATAACTCCTGAAGTCATTGGAGTGGAGGTCCTACCTGGTGTAGCTGACCTAACACACAGAATAATTTCTGGAGTCATTGGAGTGGAGGTCCTACCTGGTGTAGCTGACCTAACACACAGAATAACTCCTGAAGTCATTGGAGTGGAGGTTCTACCTGGTGTAGCTGACCTAACACACAGAATAACTCCTGAAGTCATTGGAGTGGAGGTCCTACCTGGTGTAGCTGACCTAACACGCAGAATAATTTCTGGAGTCATTGGAGTGGAGGGTTTACCTGGTGTAGCTGACCTAACACACAGAATAATTTCTGGAGTCATTTGAGTGGAGGTTCTACCTGGTGTAGTTGACCTAACACAGAATAATTTCTGGAGTCATTGGAGTGGAGGTCCTACCTGGTGTAGCTGACCTAACACAGAATAATTTCTGGAGTCATTGGAGTGGAGGTCCTACCTGGTGTAGCTGACCTAACACAGAATAATTTCTGGAGTCATTGGAGTGGAGGTCCTACCTGGTGTAGCTGACCTAACACAGAATAATTTCTGGAGTCATTGGAGTTGAGGTTCTACCTGGTGTAGCTGACCTAACACAGAATAACTCCTGGAGTCATTGGAGTGGAGGTCCTACCTGGTGTAGCTGACCTAACACAGAATAATTTCTGGAGTCATTGGAGTGGAGGTTCTACCTGGTGTAGCTGACCTAACACAGAATAATTTCTGGAGTCATTGGAGTGGAGGTCCTACCTGGTGTAGCTGACCTAACACAGAATAATTTCTGGAGTCATTGGAGTGGAGGTTCTACCTGGTGTAGCTGACCTAACACAGAATAATTTCTGGAGTCATTGGAGTGGAGGTCCTACCTGGTGTAGCTGACCTAACACAGAATAATTTCTGGGGTCATTGGAGTGGAGGTCCTACCTGGTGTAGCTGACCTAACAGAATAACTCCTGGACACATTGGAGTGGAGGTTCTACCTGGTGTAGCTGACCTAACACAGAATAATTTCTGGAGTCATTGGAGTGGAGGTTATACCTGGTGTAGCTGACCTAACACAGAATAATTTCTGGAGTCATTGGAGTGGAGGTTCTACCTGGTGTAGCTGACCTAACACAGAATAATTTCTGGAGTCATTGGAGTGGATGTCCTACCTGGTGTAGCTGACCTAACACAGAATAATTTCTGGAGTCATTGGAGTGGAGGTCCTACCTGGTGTAGCTGACCTAACACAGAATAATTTCTGGAGTCATTGGAGTGGATGTCCTACCTGGTGTAGCTGACCTAACACAGAATAATTTCTGGAGTCATTGGAGTGGATGTCCTACCTGGTGTAGCTGACCTAACACAGAATAATTTCTGGAGTCATTGGAGTGGAGGTCCTACTTGGTGTAGCTGACCTAACACAGAATAATTTCTGGAGTCATTGGAGTGGATGTCCTACCTGGTGTAGCTGACCTAACACAGAATAATTTCTGGAGTCATTGGAGTGGAGGCTCTACCTGGTGTAGCTGACCTAACACAGAATAATTTCTGGAGTCATTGGAGTGGATGTCCTACCTGGTGTAGCTGACCTAACACAGAATAATTTCTGGAGTCATTGGAGTGGATGTCCTATCTGGTGTAGCTGACCTAACACAGAATAATTTCTGGAGTCATTGGAGTGGAGGTCCTACCTGGTGTAGCTGACCTAACACAGAATAATTTCTGGAGTCATTGGAGTGGATGTCCTACCTGGTGTAGCTGACCTAATACAGAATAATTTCTGGAGTCATTGGAGTGGATGTCCTACCTGGTGTAGCTGACCTAACACAGAATAATTTCTGGAGTCATTGGAATGGAGGTCCTACTTGGTGTAGCTGACCTAACACAGAATAATTTCTGGAGTCATTGGAGTGGATGTCCTACCTGGTGTAGCTGACCTAACACAGAATAATTTCTGGAGTCATTGGAGTGGAGGCTCTACCTGGTGTAGCTGACCTAACACAGAATAATTTCTGGAGTCATTGGAGTGGATGTCCTACCTGGTGTAGCTGACCTAACACAGAATAATTTCTGGAGTCATTGGAGTGGATGTCCTACCTGGTGTAGCTGACCTAACACAGAATAATTTCTGGAGTCATTGGAGTGGAGGTTCTACCTGGTGTAGCTGACCTAACACAGAATAATTTCTGGAGTCATTGGAGTGGAGGTCCTACTTGGTGTAGCTGACCTAACACAGAATAATTTCTGGAGTCATTGGAGTGGATGTCCTACCTGGTGTAGCTGACCTAACACAGAATAATTTCTGGAGTCATTGGAGTGGAGGCTCTACCTGGTGTAGCTGACCTAACACAGAATAATTTCTGGAGTCATTGGAGTGGATGTCCTACCTGGTGTAGCTGACCTAACACAGAATAATTTCTGGAGTCATTGGAGTGGAGGTCCTACCTGGTGTGGCTGACCTAACACAGAATAATTTCTGGAGTCATTGGAGTGGAGGTCCTACCTGGTGTAGCTGTCCTAACACAGAATAATTTCTGGAGTCATTGGAGTGGATGTCCTACCTGGTGTAGCTGACCTAACACAGAATAATTTCTGGAGTCATTGGAGTGGAGGTCCTACCTGGTGTAGCTGACCTAACACAGAATAATTTCTGGAGTCATTGGAGTGGATGTCCTACCTGGTGTAGCTGACCTAACACAGAATAATTTCTGGAGTCATTGGAGTGGAGGCTCTACCTGGTGTAGCTGACCTAACACAGAATAATTTCTGGAGTCATTGGAGTGGATGTCCTACCTGGTGTAGCTGACCTAACACAGAATACTTTCTGGAGTCATTGGAGTGGAGGCTCTACCTGGTGTAGCTGACCTAACACAGAATAATTTCTAGAGTCATTGGAGTGGAGGTCCTACCTGGTGTAGCTGACCTAACACAGAATAATTTCTGGAGTCATTGGAGTGGAGGTTCTACCTGGTGTAGCTGACCTAACACAGAATAATTTCTGGAGTCATTGGAGTGGAGGTCCTACTTGGTGTAGCTGACCTAACACAGAATAATTTCTGGAGTCATTGGAGTGGATGTCCTACCTGGTGTAGCTGACCTAACACAGAATAATTTCTGGAGTCATTGGAGTGGAGGTTCTACCTGGTGTAGCTGACCTAACACAGAATAATTTCTGGAGTCATTGGAGTGGAGGTCCTACTTGGTGTAGCTGACCTAACACAGAATAATTTCTGGAGTCATTGGAGTGGAGGTCCTACCTGGTGTAGCTGACCTAACACAGAATAATTTCTGGAGTCATTGGAGTGGAGGCTCTACCTGGTGTAGCTGACCTAACACAGAATAATTTCTGTAGTCATTGGAGTGGATGTCCTACCTGGTGTAGCTGACCTAACACAGAATAATTTCTGGAGTCATTGGAGTGGAGGCTCTACCTGGTGTAGCTGACCTAACACAGAATAATTTCTGTAGTCATTGGAGTGGATGTCCTACCTGGTGTAGCTGACCTAACACAGAATAATTTCTGGAGTCATTGGAGTGGATGTCCTACCTGGTGTAGCTGACCTAACACAGAATAATTTCTGGAGTCATTGGAGTGGAGGTTCTACCTGGTGTAGTTGACCTAACACAGAATAATTTCTGGAGTCATTGGAGTGGAGGTCCTACCTGGTGTAGCTGACCTAACACAGAATAATTTCTGGAGTCATTGGAGTGGAGGTTCTACCTGGTGTAGCTGACCTAACACAGAATAATTTCTGGAGTCATTGGAGTGGAGGCTCTACCTGGTGTAGGGATAGCTATTGTTGTGGTGCCAGACTTAGCTGAAAACTTCACATCGATGCAGCTCAATATTACTGTTTTCAGTTCTCTGTTTGCTTGCAGAAGGATGCTACTTCTTTGGAAGTCCCTTGCACCCCTTTTGTTATCATTCCTGATAGAGGACATTGTGGTGGACACGTATTGGGGACAGAATTCAACCCAGGAACTAAGGGTTAAGTCATGGTTGCCCTGGCAGGTTAACGCAGGGTTAAGTTATGGTTGTCCAGCCAGTATTCTGATTATTCTTGCCACCTCCGCTCAGTCGAGCGGTGGGTTTTGTTTGTCTCGCTGATTTACCGTGATTAAAGAAAGTTGCCTACACGGCTAAAGTGTGAACCTACGGTCTTCTCCGTTCCTTCGGCTCTACACTGGTGACCCCGACGTCGGTTTTCGGATAAGTTTTCTGAAACCACACACATTATGGCTACGAACGCCGTTGCAATTAAACTGCCGGAGTTTTGGGAGTCTTCCGCGGCTACATGGTTCGCGCAGGCTGAGGCACAGTTCGCGCTCAGAGACATAACAGCAGACGAGACCAGGTACTACTACGTAGCGGCAGCGCTGGGGTGCGCTACGGCTTCCAGGATAAGCGGTTTCATAACCAACCCACCGGCCGATGGTAAATACGCCGCACTTAAACATCTCCTCCTTGAAACTTTTGAACTGTCAGCAACGGAGAGAGCACGTCGCCTCTTCGCAATTCAGGGCTTGGGAGATGGCAAACCATCGGAGGTAATGAGCAGGATGTTAAACCTACTGGGTCAAGAAAAGCCATGTTTCCTGTTTATGGAGCTGTTTCTGCGCAACATGCCGCCCCACGTCCAGACTGCGCTCGCTAACTCCACCATCACTGATCCGCGTGAGCTGGCAAAGGAGGCTGACCGATTCTTCGTCGCTACACAACGTTCCTCCCATGCCGGGGTGCTGGCTCCTACCTTCACTGGCCCCCCGCCGACATCGCGGGCGTGGCCCGACGGTGGCGCCACAGCATCAGACCGCTACAAGCCCTCTGGACTCTGTATGTACCACGCTCGATTTGGTGCGAAAGCTAAACGGTGCCGTTCCCCCTGCAACTACAGGCCGACGGGAAACGAGAGGGCCAACACTCAGTAGTGGCCATGAGTGTTGGCGATATGAGCAGGCTACTCTTCATCCTCGACACCATCTCCGGTCGGCGATTTCTTTGTGACACGGGCGCACAGAGAAGCGTGCTCCCTGCTACTGACGTCGACATCATGGGCGGGGAGCGGGGTCCCCAGTTGGCGACGGCTGACGGCAGCCCTATCCACACCTACGGCGTGCGGTCTGTAGAACTGTGTTTTGGTGGACAACGTTTCACGTGGGAGTTCGTCATGGCCAATGTAACGCTTCCCCTCCTCGGAGCTGATTTTTTGTGCGCTTACGGTTTGCTAGTGGACATTCAGAACAGCCGTCTGGTCGATGCCTTAACCTTCTCCTCCTTCGCATGTACGCGGAGGGAAGCGGCCTATGCAGGTCTAGCCAACTCTCTCTCAGAGGCAGACAAGTTCACCCGCCTCCTCGCTGAGTTCCCTGACCTCACCCAGCCTACCTTCTCTGCACCCACCGCTAAGCATGGGGTGGAGCATCACATTGCTACGAAGGGGCCCCCGGTCTACGCCAGAGCCAGGCGTCTCGACCCCGCCAAACTCGCCATTGCCAAGTCTGAGTTCGAGCACCTGGAACGCATGGGGATCATCCGCCGCTCTGACAGCCCGTGGGCGTCCCCACTCCACATCGTCGCTAAGCCTGATGGAGGTTGGCGCCCATGCGGGGACTACCGCCGACTAAATGACGCCACCACACCTGACCGCTATCCTGTCCCGCATATACAGGACTTTTCTGCAAACCTGTCTGGCAAATGCGTCTTCTCAAAAGTCGACCTGGTCCGTGGTTATCATCAAGTTCCCGTGCACCCCTCAGACATCCCCAAGACAGCGGTGACAACCCCATTCGGCCTATTTGAATTCCTACGAATGCCATTTGGACTCAAAAACGCGGCCCAGTCCTTTCAGCGGCTGATGGATTCAGTGCTCCGTGGCCTTCCTTTCATCTTCGTCTATTTGGACGACATACTCATCGCCAGCGCCTCCGAGGAAGAACACCTGTCCCATATTCATGCCCTCTTCACACGCCTCAGCCAGCATGGGCTGATCGTCAACCCGGCGAAGTGCCGGTTCGGGCTGACAGCCATTGATTTCCTCGGGCACCGCATCACTGGGGACGGGGCAGTCCCCCTGCCCTCAAAGGTGGAAGCGGTGGCGGCCTTTCCGCGCCCCCAAACAGCTCGTGCGCTCAGGGAGTTCATCGGGATGGTGACATTCTACCACCGCTTCATTCCTCGAGCCGCCTTTATCATCCGGCCACTGTACGAGGCGCTGAAAGGCATGTCCCCCAACCAGGCGGTCGACTGGACAGCAGAGCGGGACCGTGCGTTCACCGAGACTAAAGCTGCGCTCTCCCAGGCTACCCTGCTAGCGCATCCTTCACCTACAGCGCCTATTTCCATAACCACGGATGCATCGGACTATGCTGTTGGTGCGGTTCACGAACAGTGGGTGGGGGGGGCTTGGCAGCCTTTGGCCTTTTTCAGTCGCCAGCTTACACCCCGAGAGCGCAAGTATAGTACTTTTGACAGGGAACTCCTCGGTCTCTGGCTCGCCGTCCGGCATTTCCGTTTCCTGCTAGAGGGCCGCGAGTTTACTGCGTACGTGGACCACAAGCCCCTCACGTTTGCCATGTCCAAGACGGCCGAGCCATGGTCCGCTCGCCAGCAGCGACAACTCTCCTACATTTCGGAATTCACTACCGACATCCAGCACGTCGCTGGTAAGTCTAACCAGGTAGCTGACTGCCTGTCTAGGGCAGTGATTGGAGCGGTCCACCTTGGCCTTGACTATGCACAGATGGCTGCTGACCAGGCCACGGACCCGAGCATCCTCCGTCTCCGGGCCTCCGACACGGGGCTCCGCCTGCAGGACGTTCCTTTCAGCGACACAGGTGTCACCCTCCTGTGTGACGTCTCCACAGGACAGCCCAGGCCCATCGTCCCGCACAGCTGGAGACGCCCCGTATTTGAAGCTGTGCACGGCCTCTCTCATCCAGGCGGTAAGCCATCCGTGCGCCTGACCTCTGCTAAGTTTGTGTGGGAAGGACTTAAGAGAGACGTGAAAGCGTGGGCCGACTCGTGTGTTGCCTGTCAGCGGGCTAAGATACACCGCCACATTAAGGCGCCCCTGGAACGCTTCGCAGTGCCGGAGAGACGATTTGACCATGTCCACGTCGACCTGGTTGGTCCCCTACCCCCCTCCCATGGGTTCACCTACCTCTTCACTGTGGTGGACAGGACTACGCGCTGGCCTGAAGCTGTTCCCCTGGCATCCACGACGTCTGCTGATGTGGCCCGGGCTTTTATTGGGTCGTGGGTCTCACGTTTCGGTACGCCTTCCGACCTTTCATCTGACCGTGGGCCACAGTTTACCTCAGAGCTATGGAATGCTGTGGGTGAGGCTCTGGGCGTCAAGCTTCACCGCACTACCGCCTACCACCCTCAGGCGAACGGCCTATGTGAGCGCTTCCACCGGTCCATGAAGGCTGCGCTTCGGGCTACTCTCAAGGACTGCAACTGGGTTGACAAGCTCCCATGGGTCATGCTGGGCCTGCGGACCGCCCCGAAGGAAGACCTACAGGCCTCCTCTGCGGAGCTGGTGTACGGCACGCCGCTGCGAGTCCCAGGCCATTTCATGCCCAATGCAACGCGTCCCTGGTCAGCTGTGGACCAACGAGCTTCCTTGCTGGACGGGGTCAGAGCTTTCACACCCGTCCCTACCGCCCAGCACGGCGCTCCGGTGTCCCAGGTGCCCCCAGGTCTGCAGTCAGCGGACTACGTGTTCATCCGTCACGACGCACACCGCCCCCCTCTGCAACCCCCTTATGACGGCCCCTTCCGCATCCTGGAACGGGGAACTAAGCACCTGGTGGTGGATTTTGGGGGCACGGCCGAGCATGTTTCAGTGGACCGAGTTAAACCCGCACACCTGGACTTGACGCAGCCGTTGGAGTTAGCCCAACCTCCTCGTCGCGGTCGTCCCCCGGCTCCGCCTCCTCCCCCCGTGGAGGCCCGAGCTGCCTCTTCTGCTCCTCAGGCCGACCTCCACAGGCCCGCGTCAATGCCTCCCAGAGACACTCCGGCCCCTGTTATCCGGAGCCGCCGCGGACGGCCTGTCGTCCACCCGCGCCTGCCTGACTTCGATTACTAGGGCGAATTCTGGGGGGGCTCATGTGGTGGACACGTATTGGGGACAGAATTCAACCCAGGAACTAAGGGTTAAGTCATGGTTGCCCTGGCAGGTTAACGCAGGGTTAAGTTATGGTTGTCCAGCCAGTATTCTGATTATTCTTGCCACCTCCACTCAGTCGAGCGGTGGGTTTTGTTTGTCTCGCTGATTTACCGTGATTAAAGAAAGTTGCCTACACGGCTAAAGTGTGAACCTACGGTCTTCTCCGTTCCTTCGGCTCTACAACATGATGATTTCCCTTAAACTAGAAAACATCAAGTTTGCCATTTGTGGATCAAGCCCAGTAATTTTGCTCTACCTGGCAGCCCCTCTTATGTTGTTTTGATCAGCTAACAGTGCTTTCCTGTGATGAAGACCATTTGTAGAATTTGTATAATACGTCTTAATTTTAAATGGATGCTGTGTATAAGTGTAGACCATTATACTTATGGCATGTGGGATATATTTTTTTCTCCAATCACTAAGATGCCGGACTCCACACCAGCTGATTTCACTGATCAGCAACCCTTCAACCAAAGAGGCAGAACGTGTCAGGGAAATCAGCTGGTGTGGAGTCGGGTTGGAGTGAGGCCCTGCATACATACACATGGCTCTCCGTGGCACTTGGTTAGCCACTGCTGATGTAGGACATCATAAAGCGTGACTTAGGTAACAGACGTGACTCTGATTTCTGACTATTTTCTCCCCGTTAAAGGGTGTTTTTAGGGAGTTGTTCCTTATCGGACGAGGGGGTCTAAGGGCAGGATGTTGTGTTGCTGTTAAGCACACTGAGGCACATTTGTAATTTGTGATATTGGGCTACACAAATACAACAGAGCTGACTTGACTTGCCTTGACTACTAATAGTTCATTTGTACATGGTGCTCTGTACTTCATGTGCCTGAACTTGATACTTAGGAGATGGTTGTTGTCGCATCTTGTTGATGTGAAGCTCTCCAACCTGTTTTATTTGTGTTTTGTAGTTCATGGTTTCTCTTATAT
This sequence comes from Lampris incognitus, assembly GCF_029633865.1. NCBI lineage: Eukaryota > Metazoa > Chordata > Actinopteri > Lampriformes > Lampridae > Lampris > Lampris incognitus. The sequence goes on from NC_079227.1 coordinate 1,200,354, forward strand.
TCCAAGTTGAGCTTGACACCGTGATTTTATTGTAGAATTATACTTTTACTGTTGTGTTTTATTGTTTACTTTTTAATTTCTTTATTTTATTATGTCTTTTTTACATATATTTTTATATTCCTATGTGTTACTTGTTTTATATTGTATTTTAAGCTTGTGCAGCACTTTGGTTCAAATGTGGTTGTTTTAAATGTGCTATATAAATAAACTTGACTTGACTTATAATTTTCATTAATGTAATTAATGGTTATTTTTACTTTTAACCTTTTTGCATTGGCAATAGGTGAGGGTTGGTGGGAGGGGCTGGGGGGAATCACCAAATTATGTAGGAACAATCATTTCCATTTCCATTGTTTTGTATGTCTTGCTGCTGCTCAATAATCCAGGTAGGAAATCACAGAAGGTTGAATCAGTTCACCTGGACACACCGAGTACTGACACACACGTTCCACCATCAGCCAAGCCACCTCTCCAGCCTCACCTGACTGCAGCTACCCCACCCTTATAACCAACACAGAGGCTGCAGGTACTCCACCCTTATCAACAACACAGCGGCTGCAGGTACCCCACCCTTATAAACAACACAGTGGCTGCAGGTACCCCACCCTTATCAACAACACAGCGGCTGCAGGTACCCCACCCTTATAAACAACGCAGTGGCTGCAGGTACCCCACCCTTATAAACAACACAGTGGCTGCAGGTACCCCACCCTTATAAACAACACAGAGACTGCAGGTACCCCACCCTTATAAACAACACAGAGACTGCAGGTACCCCACCCTTATAAACAACACAGAGACTGCAGGTACCCCACCCTTATAAACAACACAGAGACTGCAGGTACCCCACCCTTATAAACAACACAGTGACTGCAGGTACCCCACCCTTATAAACAACACAGTGACTGCAGGTACCCCACCCTTATAA